>NC_053393.1:516756006-516805740 GCF_905171765.1 Bufo bufo
CCCATGACGTACCAGTACGTCATGGGTCCTTAAGGACTCAGGAAACATGCCGTACCGGTACGACATGCGTCCCTAAGGGGTTAAGCTAGCTGACATTAGCGATGTGCTAATGTCAGCTAACCCTAACTAGCCTATTCCTACTTTTATCTATGCCCCCGTTACGCCAGAAATTTAACTTTAATAATTTGCTAATTAGCCTCTAGGACCATGGGGGGGCGCTGTTCCTGCTCCTAGAGGCTCTCTTCTCCCACCTTTGTCGCCTCCCTCCAAGTCCTGATTGACAGGGCCAGGCAGCGCTCGCATCCGTCTGCCAGCCCTGTGCTCTGGGGAAATCTCGCGCCGTTCAGCATTCAGTGCAGGCTGCCAGCTTCCTCACCGCACCTGCGCCGAATACTGAACAGCGCGAGATTTAACCAGAGCACAGGGCTGGCAGACGGATGCGAGCGCTGCCTGGCCCTGTCAATGAGGACTTGGAGGGAGGCGACAAAGGTGGGAGATCGGAACCTCTAGGAGCAGAAACAGCGCCCCCCCCCCCCCCCCCCAGGGGCTAATTAGCATATTATAAAAGTTTGATTTCTGGCATAACCGGGGCATAGATAAAAGTAGGAATAGGCTAGTTAGTTTTAGCTGACATTAGTACATCGCTAATGTCAGCTAGCTTAATAGGGTTAAATCTGGTGACAGAAACCCTTTAACACTTTCTGCAATGCCCAGGCTGTAAAGTCCTATTACCACAAACATGCTGTACCTTACTGTATTTGTCCTGCACGGCCTTTGAAGTGTTTCTAAGCCTTTTATAGATGTCTTTTGTCTTTCTTTCAATGCTGTTGATTTCCAGCAACTTTCAATCTCAGGAATAATGTTTTCCTGGACAAGGCTTCTCTTAAAGGTGTTGTCTCATCACAGACAATGGGGGCATATCACTAGGATATGCCCCCATTGTCTTATAGGTGCGGGTCCGACCCCTGGGACCAGCACGTATATCAAGAACAGATCCCTGAATGTAGTGGACGGAGCACTGCGCATGCGCAGCTGCCCTCCGTTCACTTTCTATGTGGCCGCCAAAAAGAGCCAAGCGCTGGGTCGGCTATTTCCGTCAAGCCCACAGAAGTGAATGGGAACGGTAGCCTGCCATGCACGGTGCGCTCCCATTTACTTCTAAAGGGACCATGCTTGGTGGTGGCCGGTCCGGAGTCCTCCAGCCTCAACTTTGCGGGGCTCCGTTCTTGATATAGGTGCTGGTCCCAACGGTGGAACCCACACCTATAAGACAATCGGGGCATATCTTAGCGATAGGCCCCCATTGTCTATGATGAGACAACCCCGTTAAAGCCTATTTCTCAGGATCTTACATATGTAAGTGTGGCCTCTAGCACTGCCACTGACTAACCAGGGGGTGGGCTGGTCCAAAGCCACCAGTGTTAACTATTTGTTGCCCATACATAATCATTTGGGATGCAGTGCTTAAGGAAACAATAAATCGGCACATTTAACTCTGTAGTATATAGTTAACTTAAAGAGTAAATTAACCGTTGTAGTCGTCCTTTGGGTCACTGCATATGTTAAAGGGTTAAATAAGGTTCAAGTCGGAAATGTTTTATTTTTGAAAGAGTAGCAGATGCTTGGAACAAACTACCAGCACATGTGGTTAGAAAATCAATTGTAAATTCATTTAAACATGGCATAAAACATGAGATAAAAGAGAAAAACAAAGACAGATTAGATAGACCAAGGGCCTTGTTCCTGCCATCATTCTTCTGTTTCTATGTCCTCCTTCAATGGAAGCAGACCACTCAACTGCTATGGGGCCCAGGGAAGGGGGGAAGGGAGGGGGAAAGTGATTGCCTTCTGCTCTTCCCAATGTAAAAACACAGCATTTTCACACAGCCACCACTAGGGGGAGCTTAGTGCAAACAGATTATTACAGCTTCTGATTCAGTCAATTGTAACTGCATAAATACCTATGCATTGAGCTCCCCCTAGTGGTAGCTGCAGGCAGATAGCTTTGTAATAGAAGGGAAGCAGGAGACTTATCAACGTATTAATGCCCGTTTTTTACTGGTGTGAATATTTTGAGAAATATGGTGGTCAGAATGAGTGTCATATTTATGCAGAATCTATTCCATTTTACTGACCTAGAAGCTGGATAAAGTGGGCCAAGAGCAGCTTTTTCACAAAAAAACAGCAACCTGTAAATCATCAGAAATCTGGCGCGTTGCACGCCTAGGAGTGATGGACACACGTGTGCTGGTAATTGGGTGGGGCAGGGGGGCCATGCCATAGGGCCAGATAAGATATATATACTGTATACACACCCCGGCTTCTTACCTTCATAAGGGTTAGCACACAAGTTATCCTTTGTCAAATGGATTTGCCATTGGCTCCAGGCTCTTCTGGCGAGTAGAGAGCAATTTTGTTATCTGTGTAGGTCATGTAAAGATGACCTTTGTGGATACCAAACAAAGTCTCATTTTGCATTTCCATTTTTTGGAGGTCACTGTCGAGGACACATGTATGTAGCACCACCGCTGACCTTTGGGCCATAGAAGATACAGACAAGCATTGTGATGTCCCTACATTGATAAGCTGCTCTGTAGAAATCCCACCGAAAATTTCTGCATAATGGATTTTTCATCACATTCGGCCATGACGAGCGCAGAATCCTCTGCTTGAAGACATTGCTTGCTTGAGGAATGGTAGATTAAGAATGTTTTGGCACCTGAAAAATAAGATAATCGTCAGTAATACTTTTCACTATAAAGTTAGATTAGCTACTGCAGGTTATAATAATATTTTCGTGTATGTTAACAGGGGTCCCAATGCACAACCAAATAAATAGGTCTTCATTGGGTTAGACAAAATTCTTTGGAGGCCTCTAGACTTATTGTGTGAGGTAAGGCAACCAGGATTCAGGCAGACCTGGCAAATCTTTCTCAAAATACAGCTGGCAGCTGCCAAAAGGAGGAGCTAGTGTGCATCTGTATTTTTACTGCTTTCATTGACTTTAATAGCTCCCTCTAGTGGAAGCTGGAGGCAGCCAACATTGTGTAGAATGCTATGAAGCGGTGAACTTTGCTGGTAGGGATTTTTTTTTTTTTATTGAAGGTACTTTGCTGTCTGTTCATTATGGGCACTCTACAGGCGATGTTGCTAACTGGGGACACTCTACTGTTAGCGTTGTGTGTAGAGGGCTGTCTGATTGAGGGCTGAGTACAGTTTTTTTTAAATAATTTAACCTTTTATGTAGAAAGGAAGTTTACTGTATACTGTAACATAGTAACATAGTACATAAGGCCGAAAAAAGACATTTGTCCATTCAGTTCGACCTGTCATCCTGCAAGTTGATCCAGAGAAAGGCAAACAAACCCCTGTGAGGTAGAAGCCAATTTTCCCCACTTTAGGGGAATAAAAAATTCCTTCCTGACTCCAATCAGGCAATCAGAATAACTCCCTGGATCAACGACCCCTCTCTAGTAGCTATAGCTTGTAATATTATTACTAGGGATCGATCGATATTGATTTTTTAGGGCCGATACGATACATTTGTGAACTTTCAGGCGATAGCCGGTAATTTATTACGATATTTCTGTGAAATTTCATTTTTTGAAAAAAAAATTCCTACACACATCTGCTGAAAATGAATATTTTTATTGTTAATGTGTAGTTGTTTTATTTTTTTGTAAATCTTTCTTTTTTATTTATACTTAATATTTTGAAGTTTATTTTTTACTAACTTTTAGCCCCCTTAGGGACTAGAACCCTTGTCCTATTCACCCTGATAGATCTCTATCAGGGTGAATAGGATCTCACACTGTCCCTGCTGCTCTGTGCTCTGTGCACACAGCAGCATGGAGCTTACCATGGCAGCCAGGGCTTCAATAATCATCCTGGCTGCCATGGTAACTGATCGGAGCCCCAGGCTTACACTGCTGGGGATCCGATCGGAGGAGGAGGGGAGAGGGGACCCTGTGGCCACTGCCACCAATGATTAAAACTGGGGGGGCTTGGGTGGGGGGCGCACTGTGCCACCAATGTTTTTAATACGGGGTGGGGGGCGCACTGCGCACCATGATTAATACTGGGGGGCTTAGGGGGCGCACTGTGCCACCAATGTTTTTAATACGGGGTGGGGGGCGCACTGCACCACCAATGATTAATACTGGGGGGCTTAGGGGGGCCACACTGCGCCACCAATGAACATAAATCTCTCATTTATTCATATAACAGGAGGCGGGAGCTGGCTGCAGAATCACATAGCCCGCTCCCGACCTCTATGAGCGGTAGCTGCGATCTGCGGAACCTAAGGGGTTAACTACCGCAGATCGCAGCTACCGCTCATAGAGGTCGGGAGCCGGCTATGTGATTCTGCAGCCAGCTCCCGCCGCCTGTTCAATTGAATGAATGAGTAAGTCAACATCATTGGTGGCGCAGTGGCCACAGCCCCTCCCCTCCTCTTGTCTTCTCTCCTCTCATTGGCGGCAGCGGCAGCAGCAGCACAGGGGGAGGGAGACACTGCTTCCTTCTAACCTGTGCTGCTGAGGGAACACAGAGAGCGCTGAGAGCAGCGCGTTCTGTGTTCCCAATACGTTATCGGTATATCGCAAAAAAGATGCCGATACCGATAACTGTCAAAATCCTGAATATCGGCCGATAATATCGGTAAAACCGATAATCGGTCGATCCCTAATTATTACACTCCACGAAATACATCCAGTCGGCCCCTCTTGAATTCCTTTATTGTACTCACCATCACCACCTCCTCAGAGTTCCATAGTCCTCACTGGCTCTTACGTAAAGAATCCTTTTCTATGTTTGTGTACAAACCTTCTTTTCCTCCAGACGCAGAGGATGTCCCTCGTCACAGTCACAGTCCTGGGGATAAATAGATGATGGGATAGATCTCTGTACTGACCCCTGATATATTTATACATAGTAATTAGATCTCCCCTCAGTCGTCTTTTTTCTAAAGTGAATAACCCTAATTTTGATAATCTTTCAGGGTACTGTAGTTGCCCCATTCCAGTAATTACTTTAGTTGCCCTCCTCTGGACCCCCTCCAGCTCTGCTATGTCTGTCTTGTTCACAGGAGCCCAGACTGTACACAGTACTCCATGTGTGGTCGGACTAGCGATTTGTAAAGTGGTTAGGACTATGCTTCTTATCACGGGAATCTATGCCCCTTTTGATGCAACCCATTATCTTATTGGCCTTGGCAGCAGCTGCCTGACACTGGTTTTTGCAGCTTAGTTTGCTGTTTATTAAAATTCCTAGATCCTTTTCCATGTCAGTGTTACCGAGTGTTTTACCATTTAGTATGTATGGGTGACTTGCATTATTCCTTCCCATGTGCATAACTTTACATTTGATAGTGGTTAAACCTCATCTGCCACTTATCTGCCCAAGCCTCCAATCTATCCAGATCCCTCTGTAGCAGTATACTGTCCTCTCAGTGTTAATTACTTTACAACAGTTTAGTGTCATCTGCAAAAATTTATATTTTACTGTGCAAGCCTTCTACAAGATCGATTAATAAATATGTTGAAGAGAATAGGGCCCAATACTGACCCCTGAGGTACTCCGCTAGTGACAGTGACCAATCTGAGTGTGTACCGTTAATAAACCACCCTCTGTTTTCTATCACTCCGCCAGTTACTTACCCACATACAGACGTTTCTCCCAGTCCGAGCATTCTCATTTTACATACTAACCTTTTAATGTGGTACAGTGTCAAATGCTTTGGAGAAGTCCAGATATACGACATCCATTGATTCGCTGCTGTCAAGTCTAGAACTTACCTCCTCATAGAAACTGATTAAATTTGTTTGGCATGACCGATCCCTCACGAAGCCATGCTGATATGGTGTTATTTGCTTATTTCAGTTGAGATGCTCTAACATAGCATCTCTTAGAAAACCTTCAAACAATTTACCCACAACAGATGTTAAACTTACCGGCCTATAGTTTCCAGGCTCTGTTTTTGGACCCTTTTTGAATATTGGCACCACATTTGCCATGCGCCAATCCTGTGGGGACATTCCCTGTCAGTATAGAGTCTGCACAGAAATAAGGGTCTCGCTATGACATTACTTAATTCCTTTAGGATACGGGGGTGTATGCCATCCGGTCCTGGCGATTTGTCTATTTTAATCTTTTTAAAGCCGCTGATGTACTTCTTCCTGGGTCAGACAGGACACTTTTAATGAGGAATTTGTTTTTACATTCAGCATGTCATCTGACAGATTATTTTCCTCAGTGAATACATTGGAGAAAAAAATATTTAACAGTTTTGCTTTCTCTCGTCGCTCTCTACGACTCCCCCCTCATACTCTTTAAAGGGCCGACACCTTCAGATTTATACCTTTTAACATTTATATAATTGAAGAACATTTTAGGATTAGTTTTACTCTCTTGGCAATTAATCTCTCGGTCTCTAGTTTGGCCGCTTTTATTAGTTTTTTTACTGTATAGAGAACAAATAGTAAGAAGCTCATGCCTTTTCCCTTGAAGTCCACCAGCTTCAAGGAGCAAGCCGTGGCATACAATGAATAGGGAACCACCCACACAACTACTATGAGACCTGTGGTAAGAGGGGTCCGTGCACCGAAATGCTTCTGCTGCTTCCGACCTGCAGTCATAGCATTTTCTATTTGCGGTCATGACCAGCCTTTAACTTTTATCTAAATCACTGGCATTGTTCCCTCTATGCTTTAGTAGCTAGTGAGCAGTTAGGGACCTGGGCACTGTTGGCTCTAAACCAGGCAATATAGAACCACCCCAAATAAATATTAGTACACTGCGGGAGCAGGGCCTCGTGTGACTTGGGGCCGGAGCTCAAGCTCGTTAACAAGCTGCAAGCTTGACAGGTGATGGGGGGCCTCCATGAAGATACGAGGGTGCTGGAGGGGCATGACCTGACTGACGATGTGGGATGACGCTCCGCGCTGGTTGGAACCAGCGTGGTCCGCAGCGGCTGCTGCGATAGGATAGCGAGGACAAATAGGGCGGACCAGGCATTTGGGCGTGAACGCCAGTTAATTGGGTATTTCCTCTTTATTATATCCTGCGGCGTGCTTCATGTGCCATGCACGCCGTGGACTCATACTCCTATAAACTCAGGTAAATTATACTAGTTCTCCACAAGTCTTACTGGCAGATTTAGAATTGCTGTTTTCAGGTTTTCATGGTATTATAATTTTGGATGATGTCTATTCCATTACATTCCAATGGTTCTCACTGTCATTTGCCAATGAATATATTAATCCAGGATTTTGATCTGGGGCATTGTGAGACCACTTTGGGAATGAAATGAAATCCAATAGAACTAACACCTGTTTTTCTGGTGAAGTATATACCGTACCCGGATACATTGATTTGGTGACAATTAGTTATATGAACACGTATATATTAAATATATTGGCCCTGTGCAGTAGCCATATATAATGTACCTAAAAGTGCAGGTTTTGGTGGCAATCCTTATTGTCTTTTTGAAGTATATTTGTAATTTTAATAAATTATATCACATAGTCATATATACTATTACAGCAAAATCATGCATAGCACTTTAAGAGGAGTGTGGTATTCAATCTTGGATTATGTCAGCCTATTATGATCATAGGATATTAATCATGGTGTTGAAAATGATTTAATTTATGTAAAAAAGAATCATGCTTGTAAATGTCATACATTTCTAAGTCTATGTATAGTGATTAAGTCTGATGTATTTATTTGTAATGATCTTATTTTATGTATTCTGATGATGTGTCTTTATCATTGTTTTGTAGCTTGAGAAAAGGCACCAAAATGGGGCCCGAAACGTTGCAATAAACGTTGAATATACCGCTGGTGTTGAAATTTGAAGAATAAAAAGTGAATTTTTAAACATCATCTCTTTGGTGTGCAGTCTCAAAATGTAATAGGGACGATTTTTATAGATTCCTACGGTGGAAGTAATCAAACTTGGACGTGCACCCACAAAAGCCACTAGTGGATGAGTGCTGTGGCCTCACTCTGATTTACAAGCTATGGTTAATCTACTGTCATCCTGTGTATTTATTGCAGCAGGACTGTCACACTGTGTATATCTATTATGTTATCATGTAATGTACCTGGTTCACCAGTAGGTGGCAGAAAACACATCAGAGCTATCCTAGATAGAGTGGAACCTTCCATCCATTCTAACCCCCCTCTGTGGAGGCGTGGCGAGTCCTACTTCCTGCTGGAAGGGTGAAGACCAGTGAGAGTTAGGCTGAGTTCACACGGACGAGATTTCCACGCGGGTGCAATGCGGAGGTTGAACGCATTGCACCCGCACTGAATCCGGACCCATTCATTTCTATGGTGGCTGTGGCACATGAGCTGTGATTTTCACGCATCACTTGTGCGTTGCGTGAAAAATCGCAGCATGCTCTATATTGTGCGTTTATCACGTAACGCAGGCCCCATAGAAGTGAATGGGGCTGAGTGAAAATCGCAAGCATCCGCAAGCAAGTGCGGAGCGGTGCGATTTTCACGCACGGTTGCTAGGAGACGATCGGGATGGAGACCCGATCATTATTATTTTCCCTTATAACATGGTTATAAGGGAAAATAATAGCAATTCTTGATACAGAATGCATAGTACAATAGCGCTGGAGGGTTAAAAAAAATATATATAATTTTAATTCACCTTAATCTACTTGATCGAGCAGCCCGGCATCTCTTCTGTCTTCTCTTTGCTGAGTACAGGAAAAGGACCTGTGGTGACGTCACCCCGGCCATCACATGGTCCATCACATGATCTTATACCATGGTGATGGATCATGTGATGGACCATGTGATGACCGAGTGACGACACCACAGCTCCTTTTCCTGTACACAGCAAAGAAGAAGACAGAAGAGATGCCGGCTGCGCAAGCAAGTGGATTAAAGTGAGTTAAATAAAATAAAAAATTAACCCTCCAGCGCTATTGTACTATGGATACGGTATTCAGAATGCTATTATTTTCCCTTATAACCATGTTATAAGGGAAAATAATACAATCTACACAACCCTGATCCCAAACCCGAACTTCTGTGAAGAAGTTCGGGTTTGGGTACCAAACATGCCGATTTTTCTCATGCGCGTGCAAAAACGCATTACAATGTTTTGCACTCGCGCGGAAAAATCTTGCATGTTCCCGCAACGCACCCGCACCTTTCCCGTAACGCCCGTGTGAACCCAGCCTTAGTCTAGCTTACCCCCTGCTAGGGAAGGAAGCAGGCTCACATCCCTGCCTTGCATAAGCCAGCTAGTGCATCTTTCAGCTCAGCTGGACATGGAGGGAGAAGCCTAAATCTTCAGAAGCCAGGAAGAAAGTTTTCCCGTGGACAAACCTAGGGTCAGGCTACAAGAGAGAAGTTGCAGCATCCTGCAGAAGCAAAGATTCTATTTAAGCTTGTTAGTACAGACAGAGCTAGAGAGCACTAGATGTAGCAGAGACGAGTTTGCCTGCCAGAGTTTACATGCTACCGCCTGCTGGGAACCAAAGACAAAGCCTGAGTCCGTTTGGAGAAACATTTATGCAAAGTAAAGCTGTCATCAACTTCATCACAAGGTTTGGACTCTATTTACTTCTCCATCCCCTTCATCAACAACCCCCCTTTTCATTGCTTCGGAGCCAACGCCTGGGGTCCAGCGTATCCAGGTAGGAGCACCGTGACATGTACACCAACATTAAGGGATATTATAGGCTGCCCTACAGTAACCTGGCATTCCTACACCTGGGTATCAGCACCATTTCTTAAAGGGAACCTGTCACCGGGATTTTGTGTATAGAGCTGAGGACATGGGTTGCTAGATGGCCGCTAGCACATCCGCAATATCCAGTCCCCATAGCTCTGTGTGCTTTTATTGTGCAAAAAAAAACCGATTTGATACATATGCAAATTAACCTGAGATGAGTCATGTCCCTGACTCATCTCACGTTAATTTGCGTATGTATCAAATCGGTTTTTTTACACAATAAAAGCACACAGAGCTATGGGGACTGGGTACTGCGGATGTGCTAGCGGCCATCTAGCAACCCATGTCCTCAGCTCTATACACAAAATCCCGGTGACAGGTTCCCTTTAAAGGGGCCTGTGCCCTTGTATCTTCACTGCAACTGGTGTCACGAAAACAAGTACTTTTATTCCTCTAAAGGGACCAAGGGGAAGGCGCCCGTTGCAAAAGAAGATAAGCTGTTGCTAGAGGTGTCTGCCAGTGGCTTATTCCCCTGTCAGAACACATGCATGTTCAGCTGAACCGAGCTTGCATGTGTAAAGGACAGGCGGCCGAAACAAATAGCTGTTGGCTGAATAAGTATTTGTTCATTAGTGTACATGACAGTAATTATCTTCCCATATGTTATAGTAAAAATCTGCAACAGTGAGGCACAGAGCCATGGGCTCTCATGTCCTGCTGCATTATTCAACTGTATCGTGTGGATGGCGATACAATTGAAATTAGGAGGGCACCTATGACTGTCGGCCAGGTATGTAACTATGTGATGCAGCGTAAATTAACACAGATAGTTATGTACTCAGCCAGCGGCAGTGAGGAGGGCGCAGCCATTAGTACCTGTGGGTGGACGTATATGTTTAGCATTACTGTAAGTAGTGATACATGGTTCTCATATTTACTGTTAAATGAACGCAATAACCTATTATACCTCCTCCGGTCTACAAAACGTGGGCGACCAAGACCATGTGATGTGATGACTACTCTGTTACAAAGCTTGCATTCTGCAATCGTAAAAATTGCAGGTTACTGAAGGGCACCTGTCAGCAGTTTTGTACCTATGTAGGGGATAATGAGATCCGCACACCCTGTTGGTAGTGGGTGCCCACAGGAGGACGAAGGATCGTCACGTAGCAAAGTGAAGAAATTCGTGGCACACCAGAGTTAGTTTGATGCAATTTAATTAGTTCATTGATGTTCTACATCATTTCATGTATTCATAAATATACACATAATTGATACATCCGGATAGGAGCAAATTAAGCTTGTATAACGTGTCCCAACGTTTCGGCCATATATCTGGCCTTTGTCAAGGGATCTATAAGAAATTATATAAATTGAAATCATTTTTAAAAGTTCATATAATAATGAAAATGAAATGAGGGTCATGTGCAAATAATCAAAAAAAATTGAGGGTCAAGTATATATGTCAAAGCAAAAACAAAGCAAGACAAAAGACAATTTCATGAGTATCATCCCTACAAAAAATCACAGGGAGGCATTGACAGACAGCATATGAGGGGTAATAGTAAAGCCGCCATATAACAGCATGATAAACATAAGTCAGTGAAAGCCACTGGATACATGCATATTGGTGAAGTACTTTCATGTGAACCAGGAAGTATGGCTCTAAGCCCCTAACCGCTTTACGTCCGCCCATAGGATATAAACGTCCTATGGGTGGACCTCTATTTCTGAAAGCACGTTTTAAAACGTCCTTTCAGAAATAGCAGCTGCACGCTAATCGTGCAGCTGCTGATCGGGTTGCCCGCTGTCAGTGACAGCAGGGCAACCCTAAGACAAGGCAGGGACAGTGCCCAGGTGTCCCTGCCTTCCGGATCGCTGCAGACACAGCGCTCACCGAAGCTATGCGCTTCCTGTTCCGGCCCGGCGGTCATGTGACCGCCGTGACCGGAGAGTGCAGGGGCTGTGTGAGGTCTCTCACAGACCTCGATCAGCCCTGCTGTGAGGCTGTACAGCGCTGGATTATGCTGTACAGCCTCTCTAGGGGTGCATTTCCACTGTAACTGGAGCTACTATGTCAGTTACAGGAGAAATCAACATTGAAAAAAAAATTAAAAAGTGAAGCAAAAGTCCCCCAGAGGTCTTGTATGACCTTATGGGTGACGAAAAGTGTAAAATAAAAAATAAATAAAAAAAAGGTTGAAAATAAAAGAATAAAAAAAAGTTTCACATGTAAAAAAAAAAAAAGTCCCCAAGTAAGGAATGAAAAAAAAAAGTTAAAAATAGAAAAAAATAAATAAAATAGACATATTTGTTATTGCCGCGCGTCCGTAAAAACCAGCTCTATAAAAATATCACATGACCTAACCCCTCGGGTGAACACCGTAAAAAATAAATAAAAAAAAAACTGTGTCAAAACAAGCAATTTTTGTCACCTTGCATCACAAAAGGTGCAACACCAAGTGATCAAAAACGTGTATGTCCCACAAAATGGTACCAATAAAACCGTCACCTCATCCCGCAAAAAATGAGCCCCTACATAAGAAAATCTCTCAAAAAATAAAAAAACTATAGCTCTTAGAACATGGAGACACTAAAACATCATTTTTTTGGTTTCAAAAAATGCTATTATTGTGTTAAAGTGAAACAAATAAAAAAAAGTATACATATTAGGTATTGCCGCGTCCGTAAAAACCAGCTCTATAAAAATATCACATGACCTAACCCCTCGGGTGAACACCGTAAAACAAAAAAAAAAAAAACTGTGTCAAAACAAGCAATTTTTGTCACCTTGCATCACAAAAGGTGCAACACCAAGTGATCAAAAACGCGTATGTCCCACAAAATAGTACCAATAAAACCGTCACCTCATCCCGCAAAAAATGAGCCCCTACATAAGAAAATCTCTCAAAAAATAAAAAAACTATAGCTCTCAGAACATGGACACATTAAAACATAATTTTTTTGTTTCAAAAATGCTATTATTGTGTAAAACTTTAATAAATGAGAAAAAGTATACATATTAGGTATCGCCACGTCCGTAACAATCTGCTCTATAAAAATGTCACTTGACTGAACCCCTCAGGTGAACGCTGTAAAAATAAATTAATAGAAACTGTGGTAAAACAACCAATTTTTTGGTCACCTTGCCCCATAAAGTGTTATAATGAATGATCAAAAAATCATATGTACCCAAAAATAGTACTAATAAAACTGTCAGCTTATCCCCTAGTTTCCAAAATGGGGTCACTTCTTGGGAGTTTCTACTGTAAGGGTGCCTCAGGGGGCTTCAAATGGGACATGGCATCTAAAAACCATGTGGAGTTCCTTTTCTTCTGCGCCCTGCCGTGTGCCCATACAGCAGTTTATGACCACATGTGGGGTGTTTCTGTAAACCGCAGAATCTGGGTAATAAATATTGAGTTTTGTTTGGCTGTTAACCATCAATGTGTTAAAGAAAAAAATTGATTAAAATGGAAAATCTGCCAAAAAAGTGAAATTTAAAAATTTGATCTCCATTTTCCTTTAATTCTTGTGGAACGCCTAAAGGGTTAACAAAGTTAGTAAAATCGGTTTTGAATACCTTGAGGGGTGTAGTTTCTACAATGGGGTCATTTATGGGGGTATCCACTATGTAGGCCCCACAACGTGACTTCAGACCTGAACTGGTCCTTAAAAAGTGGGTTTTGGCAATTTTCTTAAAAATTTTAAGAATTGCTTCTAAACTTCTAAGCGTTCTAACGTCCTAAAAAAATAAAATGACATTTCCAAAATGATGCCAACATAAAGTAGACATATGGGGAATGTTAAATAATAAATATTTTATGAGGTATCACTTTCTGTTTTAAAAGCAGAGAAATAGAAATTTAGAAAATTGCGAATTTTTCAAATTTTTGGGTAAATTGGGGATTTTTTCATAAATAAAGGTGAAATATTTTGACTCAAATTTATGACTATCATGAAGTACAATGTGTCACGAGAAAACAATCTCTGAATGACTTGGATAAATAAAGGCGTTCCAAAGTTATTACCACATAAAGTGAGATATGTCAGTTTTGCAAAATTTGGCCTGGTCAGGAAGGGGGCAAATGGCCCAGATGGCAAGTGGTTAATATGTTGTCAGAGGTATCCGAAGATACCTATTGCTATAAACAAGCCTGTTAAATAATCTGTATAGGAAGAGAGAAGAGACCAGCGATTACCTGTAGTTTTAGTTGTTGAGACCTCGACCGGATGTGTACGCAGTGAGAGGCGCGCTGGGGTTTATAAAGGATACTAGAATGTATCGTCTCAGTGGTGGCTGCGTGCGTCCGTGATGACCTCACGCCGCTGGCGCATGCGCACTCATCTATGCTGGGCAAGGGAGGGCATGTAGGTTGCCCTTACTGCGGAAATCAAACCTGTGGTGTATGGATGGCCCTAGTTTAGCGTTTTGGCTATGTGAAGGGCAATACTAGGTCGCTGCTGATATCTGATCCGATTGAGGTCTCCACAACTAAAACTACAGGTAATCGCTGGTCTCTTCTCTCTTCCTATACAGATTATTTAACAGGCTTGTTTATAGCAATAGGTATCTTCGGATACCTCTGACAACATATTAAGGGGCTTAGAGCCATACTTCCTGGTTCACATGAAAGTACTTCACCAATATGCATGTATCCAGTGGCTTTCACTGACTTATGCTTATCATGCTGTTATATGGCGGCTTTACTATTACCCCTCATATGCTGTCTGTCAATGCCTCCCTGTGATTTTTTGTAGGGATGATACTCATAAAAATTGTCTTTTGTCTTGCTTTGTTTTTGCTTTGACATATATACTTGACCCCCAAATTTTTTTGATTATTTGCACATGACCCTCATTTCATTTTCATTATTATATGAACTTTTAAAAATGATTTCAATTTATATAATTTCTTATAGATCCCTTGACAAAGGCCAGATATATGGCCGAAACGTTGGGACACGTTATACAAGCTTAATTTGCTCCTATCCGGATGTATCAATTATGTGTATATTTATGAATACATGAAATGATGTAGAACATCAATGAACTAATTAAATTGCATCAAACTAACTCTGGTGTGCCACGAATTTCTTCACTTTGCTACGTGACGATCCTTCGTCCTCCGTGGGCTCCCACTACCCAACAGGGTGTGCGGATCTCATTATCCCCTACACTGACAAATCTGCAGATTCAGCACCCCAAGGTCAGATGTCGTCAAATACATTTTCGTATGACATCGAAACCACTAATAGTATTATCTCTCAAGTCCAGTTTGGCAATGACTTTTTACAGATACCAGCTCAGGAATGGAAGACAAGAGACTACACACGCGACCTACGTAGATTAACCTCTCTGATATTACATTGTAGTACCCTTACAGAGTACCACAAAAACAATTGCATACCGAGAGGTCTACGCTCACATCTACGTCCGACATTATTCAAGGATGACGCCGACTTTTGTGACCGCTTTGAGAACATTATTAATAAATGCTCATTTGATCTCATGCTATTAACCATCGACAAAGCCGGACATACCATAGAAGACCTTCAGAAACAAATTACAGCAACTGAAGAACAACTATCAAGCATACTATCTACAGAAGAGTGGACAACACTTAAAGAAAAAACATCTAAACAAACTTCTGAATATCAGAAATACACAGAAGGAACCAAAAGGGCCAAATATCCGGGATGCCGAGGATTACAGGCTCAACAGAGTGTACAGATGGCGCGACCCCAATTCACAAGCAGGCTCTGACAACAGAAACCACGACTTCTCTTCAGGACAAAGTTCATCCGGTTCAGAAAGTGGAAGGAACAATACCCAACGCCGCCAGCATTTTTTAGGACGAGGCCGCAACCGTTACAGACAAGGAAGAGGCGACCGCGGAGAAGCCAGAGGAGGAGATCCAGACAATCGCATCCTGACCCGATCACAGGTAATATGAACAATTTAGTGATGAACATCTCTTCTGTGATTCTCTCACCTGCTCAAATTTCAGTATTACAAAAAGGCTTATCATTTTGTCCCACTACTCCACTTAATACTTTTCTTTTGGAACAAGAACTACAACGGTTCTACTGAGCCATTAGACTAAAAACACACTTTGGCCAAGGTGACCAACAAAGTGTGGTACTTGGTGGAAACACGAATGATGCTCTGGCATTACAAACATTAGGTCTTAGGAACAAAAGCTCCTACATGCCCCCTAAATCATATCACCCAGTAGAGACCTATATCTCATTCACAAAACAAACCATTCAACAGACCCTGGATTCATATACCAGGGGTGAATTTAAACATTCTTCTAATTTGACGGTAGAGGAACAGAGAGCCATAAAAGAACTATAAACAAACACAAAAATCATGATCAAACCAGAAGATAAGGGAGGGGCCATAGTGGTCATGGATAAATCAATGTACATCACAGACATTTCCAACCAATTGAATGACCGTGACACATACGAACCCCTCAAATCTGATCCAACGCGAGCATTGCTAAAAAATTTAAGATATACTCCAATACTATCAAGAACAGGAGATAATAGATGATAAGACCGTCACTTTCTTGACGAAACAACACCCAATCACGCCAGTTTTTTATACTCTTCCAAAAATCCATAAAAACCTTAATAATCCCCCCGGGAGACCAATAGTTGCTTCAACAGAGTCGATACTATCACCCTTATCCATTTATCTAGATAAGATTTTGACCCCCCTTATCAAAAAATCACGCTCTTTTTTACTAGATACCCAAGATTTCATTACCAAATTAAGTCAGAGCACACCAACAGTTAATTCCATATTAATAACTATGGATGTTAATAGTTTATATACGTCGATAGAACATCAGAAGGGTATCGAAGCAACAGCCAATATACTTGAAACACAATCCATACTTACTGGTCAAAAACAAGCATTCTGTCTAGCCCTTCTCTCTACAGTACTACATGAGAATTTTTTCCTTTTTGGCGACACATTTTATATTCAGAAACGGGGAACCGCGATGGGGGAGAATGTGGCCCCCCCGTATGCAAATGCATACATGACTCACTTCGAGGAGACATACGTGTACCAACATCCTCTTTTTCAGCAACATGCCCGGGTGTGGTTACGCTTCATTGACGATATATTTGGTCTATGGAGTGGACCCACATCCAGCGCAGAATCTTTTCACCAGCACCTCAACAATATATACCCTAAATTTAGCTTCACTATGCAAATTGACAACAACAAGATTAACTTTCTGGACACCCTAGTATTAAAAGATAAAGTTGGCAACATAGCCTTTGATTTATACAATAAACCAACTGATAGAAACAGCCTCCTACTATATACCAGCAACCACCCAAAAGCTACCAAGAAATCACTACCGCGCTCCCAATTCACTCGGGTAGAACGCATCGTCAGCGATTCCTCCACAAAGGTAAAGAGACTAGACGAAATGACTAAGAAATTTGTTGAGAGAGGTTACCCCAATCATTCCTTCACACAGAAACCAAAACCCCCAGATACGACTAAGTCACAGTCACAATCCTCTCGGCGTATACCCAGTATACTTACTTACCATCCTCTAACACCAAAAATACAGTACATACTCAAACAGCACTGGCATATACTGACACAAGCCTATCCAGGGATTGCAGAATTCCAAACTCCGCCACTAACCTGTTACAAACGTACCAAAAATATAAGGGACGGATTTGTCCGAGCAGACATTGGACCATTGACAAAACTCCCACGCCAGAGGTTCCTAGGCACCCCACAATCAGGCACTTTCCCTTGCCTTCACTGTGCGCAGTGCTCCAGTGTGATTAAAGGGAACACGGTGACATACACACATTCGGGCAAGCGCTATACAATTAATGACTTTTTTACATGCGACTCCACAAATGTGGTATATTTGATCAAATGCCCATGCGGACTATGTTATGTGGGTGAAACCACCCAACATATCAGAGACAGGATCTCGAAACACAAGTCCACTATCAGAACCAATCAATTACTTCTACCTATCCCTGCCCATTTTAAGGAACGGAACCACCAGATTTTATCCTTAAGATTTAAGGTATTAGAACATATAAAAACCCCACGGAGGGGTGGAAATCAGATACTATTGCTAAAACAACGGGAATCATACTGGATCCACCGCCTGGATACATTGAGCCCTAGAGGATTAAACCGGGAATGCGACTTCTTCTTTAATGTATAATGGACTTTATGCTATAATTATTGTTTAATCCTATATGTCTATCTCTTTAATAATGATTATTATATGTTTCTCCTCACAGATTCGATAATAATGGAGTTTAGATCTAGAACATATGGGTGAGATAACCCCCCCTCCCCTCTCCTTTTCCTTCCCCTTTCCCCCCCTTCCCTCCCCTTCCTCTACCCCTTTATCCTCCCACTTTCCCTCCCCCTCTTTCCCCCTCATCCATATAACCCAGTTATCAGTATATGCTATTACCTATGACTACTATAGGACGGTGTTATTCACATCTCATCTATGTTATGTCAATTGTCTTTATAATTACACATCTCAATCGGATCAGATATCAGCAGCGACCTAGTATTGCCCTTTACATAGCCAAAACGCTAAACTAGGGCCATCCATACACCACAGGTTTGATTTCCGCAGTAAGGGCAACCTACATGCCCTCACTTGCCCAGCATAGGTCAGTGCGCATGCGCCAGCGGCGTGACGTCATCACGGACGCACGCAGCCACCACTGAGACGACACATTCTAGTATCCTTTATAAACCCCAGCGCGCCTCTCACTGCGTACACATCCGGTCGAGGTCTCCACAACTAAAACTACAGGTAATCGCTGGTCTCTTCTCTCTTCCTATACAGATTATTTAACAGGCTTGTTTATAGCAATAGGTATCTTCGGATACCTCTGACAACATATTAAGGGGCTTAGAGCCATACTTCCTGGTTCACATGAAAGTACTTCACCAATATGCATGTATCCAGTGGCTTTCACTGACTTATGTTTATCATGCTGTTATATGGCGGCTTTACTATTACCCCTCATATGCTGTCTGTCAATGCCTCCCTGTGATTTTTTGTAGGGATGATACTCATGAAATTGTCTTTTGTCTTGCTTTGTTTTTGCTTTGACATATACTTGACCCTCAAATTTTTTTTATTATTTGCACATGACCCTCATTTCATTTTCATTATTATATGAACTTAAAAATGATTTCAATTTATATAATTTCTTATAGATCCCTTGACAAAGGCCAGATATATGGCCGAAACGTTGGGACACGTTATACAAGCTTAATTTGCTCCTATCCGGATGTATCAATTATGTGTATATTTATGAATACATGAAATTATGTAGAACATCAATGAACTAATTAAATTGCATCAAACTAACTCTGGTGTGCCACGAATTTCTTCACTCTTCTTCAGTTTTGTACCTATGACACCGGCTGATCTGTTCCATGTGCGCTTGGCAGCTGAAGGCATCTGTGTTGGTCCCATGATGTTTTGTTATATGCAAATGAGCCTCTAGGAGCAACGGGGGCGTTGTCATTACACCTAGAGGCTTCTCTTTCTCTGCAACTGACACGCCCTCTGCACTTTGATTGACAGGGCCAGACAGTGAAAACACACACCTGGTCCTGTCAATCAAAGCGCAGAGGGCGTGTCAGTTGCAGAGAAAGCTTCTAGGTGTAACAACAATGCCTCCATTGCTCCTAGAGGCTCATTTGCATACATTAAAGGGGTTATCCAATATCATAAACAGCCCCCCATGTGCCGGGCCCCTCACAGGTTTATAAATGTGAACCTTCACCATAACACTGTATATACTGTAGGAAGAAAAGGGTCTTTCAATAATAAAAATGACACAGGAACCTGTATACAACATCACTACTATATAGATATATATAGTGTGTGTATGTATATATAGTGTGTGTATATATATATATATATATAGAAAAACAAAATACGTAGCAGCACACTACTGAATGCACTAAGACTGAGTGAACAGGTGAATGTGTGAACAGGGTCAAATACATGACTCCAATACTTACTACTAAGCAGGGAAGAAGCTCTTAGCGCATATTATTGATCAAAAATATGTCGGGCTCATCTACAGTACCACACGTCAAGGTAGCTTCTTGTCAGATGGGACCTACTCTAACACGGAGTGTCCAGCTCCATTGTTACTCTGATTAAAAGCACCAAGGAGTGGGGGATGGGCGGGGAGTGCTAAGTTCCAAAGAGGATGCCTATTCCTCTATTATATACACATACAGAAAAGCGGAACAGCACCTCCAGAGAGTAGCAGTAGTGTGCTGCTACGTATTTTGCTTTTCTACATTGTTGCCTGATAGCTTGCACCTGCGATTGTCTCTGGAGGTGCTGTTCCGCTTTTCAGTATGTATAAATATATATATATATATATATATATAGTGTGTGTGTGTATATAGTATGTGAACAGTGTGTATATATAGTGTGTGTGTGTGTGTGTGTGTATGTGTGGGGGGCCCAAATTATGTGAACAGACCCGGGCCCATGGCTCACCGCCGCAGCCCAGACTTCATGTAATAGTGTATGCCTGTTCCGTACTCTAGGGAAGCCCACCTTGGCAATGCACACAATTTTCACTATAGTGGATGGCCCTAGAACTCGGAACAGACACCCACCATATTGCCCACAGTTCCCTTAACGTCCTGAGGTTATCCAGTGTCAGGAAGTTCCTGTGCGTGTCACCGCCAGTTCTGTGAGAAGGTCTGGCAGACGTCCTTCTCTACCTCTTGCATGATGTTCTTTGTTTTGGTTTCACTTTGTCATCTCCTTTCCTTCTCCCAGGTGTCACCTATTTAGACTAATTGTCTCCCTTTATATTCCCTCCCATACTGCCTCACTTTGCGGTTTATACTACTTCCTGGATGAAGTGTTCACTGCTGGAGGCTGCTGCTGCTGTTTACTCAGATAAGTATTTTCATGTATCCATGCTGGCTTGATTCTAGGTGACCCTGACTCCGTTCGTATTAAGTGCAGGGAGCCGGTGGTCGTGTCCCCTCACTATTATAGGGTTTTCAGGTGTCACACAGGCTTAGGTACGTGGGCATGCAATCGTCTACCATTGAGACCCTTGCATGGGCATAGCAGTCAGGGAGAGCTCTTAGGGTTTTATAGGGCTCACCTATATGCTCCTTAGTTTGGGATCAAGCCAGTCGGACGTTTATTCATAAGTTCCAGCTATCTGCAACATCATCCGTGACATTATAAACCGCCATAACCGTCTTAAGCATGGATCCGGTTTCAGCCTTGATTGACCGCATGCAAGGTCTTTCGCTGGAGGTAGCAGATCTCCGTAAAACTGTGTCTCAGTTTCAGGTGACCGGTTCTGCTGGCGTTCATGGAGTTTGTTCCGAACCTAAGATCTCGCTTCCGGATACGTTCTCCGGGGGTAGTGAGAATTTTGTTCGCTTTAGAGAGGCTTGCAAACTCCATTTTCGCCTACTTCCCCATGAGGGTGGGGATCATCATCTCGCTGCTCAGAGATAACGCTCAGTCTTGGGCCTTATCGCTGCCGGTGGGGGCACGGCCCCTCCGATCGGTGGATGAATTTTTTTGTAGCCCTGGGGCAGATATACAGTATGATGACCCGGATCGTATGGCTCTGGCTGAATCTAAACTGATTCTTTTATGCCAGGGTAAACAGTCCGCAGAGATATATTGTTCTGAATTTCGGAGATGGGCAGCTGATACTGGTTGGAATGATGCTGCACTCCGAAGTCAATTTTGCCATGGTCTTTCAGGAAAAATTGAAAGATGCATTTGCTTTTCATAAGAGACCAGCCTCGTTAGAATCTGCCATGTCTCTAGCTGTTCGTATTGACAGGCATCTTAGAAAGAGAGAGGAGACTACTCTTTCCTGTCATATTCAGCCCAAGGACAGTGGGGCTGTCTCATTCAGTGCGCAGGGGTCTCAGGCTGTCTCAATCCCCTCTGAGGAGGTGGCCATGCAGCTGGGTTTGCTTGCCTCTGATAGTAGAGGATTCAGCTCTCAGAGGAGGGTTTGTTTCTGTTGTGGGGGTATAAATCATTTGGCTAATGTTTGCCCCTCTAGGAGATTCATGGAGTTTTCTGAGGGTAATAAAAAAATTTAAAAAAAACCTCTAAAACCTTTCCATTTGCTACTATTGGCAAGGTTGATGCAGAAATTGAAGGTTTGCCGTTTGCTTGTAGTTCCCGCTTTCTCCTACCTGCCAGGGTGGTGCTAGACAGCAAGAACATTGTTTGTGAGATTTTTGTAGATAGTGGAGCAGCTGTCAATCTCATTGATAATCAATTTGCAATAACGCATGGTTTCCAGGTGTGCTATCGATTCCGCTCCACTTTCTCAAAGATCGTTAAAGGGCATAGTTCACAATATCCGTTTGACTGTGGGTGACGCTCATGTTGAGGATATGTCATGTTTCGTCCTAAGCGGATTACCTACTCCTCTAGTGTTGGGGCTACCCTGGCTCACTAAACATAACCCCACCATTGATTGGCAAGCAAGGCAAATAAATGGTTGGAGTGAGTTTTGCAGAGAGAATTGCCTCACGGCGTCTCTTTCAGAGGTTTCTACCAAGACTGTACCATCTTTTCTCTCCGAATTTTCGGATGTGTTTTCCGAGAGTGGTGTCCAGGAGTTGCCCCCGCAACGGGAGTACGACTGCCCGATTAATCTCATCCCAGGCGCCAAACTGCCAAAATCACGTTTATACAATCTCTCCCAACCTGAAAGAGTCGCTATGCGTACTTATATCTCTGAGAGCCTGAGAAAGGGACACATCCGACCCTCGAAGTCACCTGTTGGCGCTAGTTTTTTTTTTGTTAAGAAAAAAGATGGTTCTTTAAGACCTTGTCTGGATTTCAGGGAGCTGAATCGTATCACAATTCGTGACTAGAGTTGAGCGAACCCGAACTGTAAAGTTCGGGTTCGTACCGAACTTTAGCTTTTTTTGGACCCGAACCCGAACATTTACATAAAAGTTCGGGTTTGTGTTCGGTGTTTGGCGATTTTTATGGCGCTTTTTGAAAGTCTGCAAAGCAGCCAATCAACAAGTGTTTAACTGTGTGCCCTTAGAAGCCATCACATCCACGCCTACTATTGGCATGGCTATGATTGGCCAACTGCAGCATGTGACCCAGCCTCTATATAAGGCTGAGTCACATAGCGCTGCACGTCACTCTGCTGTTCTTAGTGTAGGGAGAGGATGCTGCTGCTGTCAGGGACAGATCAGGGATAAATACTAAGAAGAACTGCCTTATAACTCAGCGATCTCAATCCAATGTGTTTTGTGGGTGCAGTGCAGTTTTTTTAAGCCTGCACTGAGCCAACTTCTGTTGAAAACGTATTTTATTTTTACTTCAGTTTGTCACTATGAATACCTAATCGCCAGCCATTTTATGCAGACATGCTGGTGCAGCACTATCTATCTGCATGTCTGCTAGTCCAGAAATACAGCTTTTTTGCTGACTGTGCTTAAAAAAAAAAAAATTCATATAGTGCACCAGCACTATCTATCTGCATGTCTGCTAGTCCAGAAATACAGCTTTTTTTTGGCGAAATACAGCTCATATTGTGGCGAAACCAACCTCGCCACTGGGTTTTGGAGGGGCCTGGCTACTAGCCTCTTGCCCCAGGATTATAGGCCCTCTCATCAGCCAGGCTTCATTTGTTCACAAAGGACTTGGACTAACTTGAACTCTCACCCCCACGAATTAGACCAGGATTCAAGTTAGTCCATTACGTTGGGTAATTGTATTTTGTGGATTGCATCTCAGACAATGCTCATTGTGTTAGTTAATTGCGTCTCAGATAATGCTCATTGTATTTTGGTTATTGCGTTACAGACAGAGGGAAGGGGATTTTGTGTACAATTGCTGGGGAGGTTTGAATACTGTAAATGCATGTGATTGGCTGTTTTTACAAAATCCTGTGGGTGGTGGCCTTGTTGGAAGATGTGCATAAAATGCTTGTGTGTTAGAATAAAGTGGTTGCTTTTATACCTTCATGAAGTTTTGGCTCATGTTTGGGGAATGCGATAACTACACTCTTGGGGATTGCTATATCACAATACTCCCCTGAGTATAAGCTCTTGTAAGAGCTTGTTCATGGTTCCTGCTCTCTGGATGTAGGAGAGGTTCACCCACTGGAAGCTGAACCCCAGTCTTGGGTCCAGCGTGGGTGGAGGACGGTGAGACCCCAACCAAGCTGCGGCGGTTCGTGGGGTCTGCAGTGCTGACGGTGTCAAGTGGAGTGCTTGGAGTCCTCTGGAAGCACTAGGAGCATATATCGACGGAGGTACCCAGTCGGGGTGCTAGGCGTTCCGTTACATTGGTGGCAAGCAGTGGGATGGCGTCCTAGTGTGAGGAGAAGCAGCTCGGAGACACCGTTCGTGGAGTATATTGAGGGCAACGCTAGTATCTGTACAGCGCCCCTGGCTACAGCAATATGGATGCCGTTGGTTCCTGCACAGCATTCCATGAGAAAGATCACCCGGATCACAGGGATGCCGAGCGGAAAGGCGTATGGCACCAGGCCCTGGAGGACGTGCAGCGTCGGAGGGGTGAGAGTCTTCCCAGTGAGGAGCAGAGATTGCGAATGCGATTGGCGCTGCGACTACCTCTACTGGGAGAGCAACCATTGATTGAGTGGGTGTCAGAGCTTGAGACACTGGTATGGCAGGAAACCTGGCTGGATGACGCTTACCAAGCACTTTGGTGGGACACAGTACGACAGGCTCCATGGATGGAGGAGTACGCCAAGCCTGAAGGTGAGGAATATAATTGCCCTGGTTTATTGTGGGAGTCTTTTGAAGACATTGACTTTGGGAGCACAGAAGAGTCTAGATTTTGGGACATTACTGACTACAGGTGGGACTTGCACAATTGGCCTACGACTAGTGGGGTGAGGGCAGATCTGACCTTTCTGGTCCAAAGGGAGTGGGAACTAGAGCAAGATTATCAACAGTTGTTTCGCTCCATTCAAGCCCAGCGCAAGATACAAGACAGTTGGATACCAGGCCCAGACCTGCAGCCCTACCCCTGGAAAGTCACAGCTGAGGTATCCCCTACTTCCTCACTAACTGTGGAGGTAGGGGACTTCATAGACTGGTACTGGGAGGAACCCCAGTCGGCAGGTGGAGATGGGACCGTAGTCACTCCACCGTCCCAACAGGGTGGCTGGGAAGGCGGCCCAGATCCCCAACTGCCACTGGGAGTACAGGGAGAGGAGATTGTCGGTCCCTCACCCCTGCAACAACCAGCATCACGGGTAGTGGAGATAGTCGGTCTCACTCCCCAGCGGCAGTGTACTTTGAAGGGAGAGCAAACAACCGGTCTCTCCCCCCAACCACAGGGGGACAGCACCCCTAACTCTGATGGTGCAGATGGGACCGCAGTCTCTGCACCAGGCCTACCGGGATGCTGGACGGCCGGTACGGATCCCCCACCAACCCTGCAGGAATGCCAGGAGGAGGAGGTAAACGATCCCTCCTCTCCACAACTGATCCGCAACAAGGTCCTGGGGGCAGGATTCCCTGACCCCATCCCAGCGGAAGAGCTGGCATCTGGGCAGAGCGCAGTCGGCCTCTGCCCTCCCCTATCCTCTTCTCCAGAGCAGGACTTCCCACAGGCTACCCCAGAGGAAGAGCTGGCATCTGGGCAGAGCGCAGTCGGCCTCTGCCCTCCCCTATCCTCTTGTCCAGCGGCTGACTCCCCACTAGCTACCCCAGCGGAAGAGCTGGCATCTGGGCAGAGCGCAGTCGGCCTCTGCCCACCAAGTACCTACAGCTCCAAGGTAGAGAACCACAAGGAAGCAAGGAGTCGCAGATGCCCACTCAACAGCTGGGGACATACAGAACAGAGCCAGGCCCCAAAATTCAACAGGTCCAGTATTGGGTTGTGGTTGGACTGCCAGACTAACTCAGGTACTGACCGTGAGGTCAGGTATCTGGTTAGTCTTCCCTGGGAGGGGGAGATGTGTGGCGAAACCAACCTTGCCACTGGGTTTTGGAGGGGCCTGGCTACTAGCCTCTTGCCCCAGGATTATGGGCCCTCTCATCAGCCAGGCCTCATTTGTTCACAAAGGACTTGGACTAACTTGAACTCTCACCCCCACGAATTAGACCAGGATTCAAGTTAGTCCATTACGTTGGGTAATTGTATTTTGTGGATTGCGTCTCAGACAATGCTCATTGTGTTAGTTAATTGCATCTCAGACAATGCTCATTGTATTTTGGTTATTGCGTTACAGACAGAGGGAAGGGCATTTTGTGTACAATTGCTGGGGAGGTTTGAATACTGTAAATCCATGTGATTGGCTGTTTTTACAAAACCCTGTGGGTGGTGGCCTTGTTAGAAGATGTGTATAAAATGCTTGTGTGTTAGAATAAAGTGGTTGCTTTTATACCTTCATGAAGTTTTGGCTCATGTTTGGGGAATGCGATAACGACACTCTTGGGATTGCTATATCACAATACTCCCCTGAGTATAAGCTCTTGTAAGAGCTTGTTCATGGTTCCTGCTCTCTGGATGTAGGAGAGGTTCACCCACTGGAAGCTGAAGCCCAGTCTTGGGTCCAGCGTGGGTGGAGGACGGTGAGACCCCAACCAAGCTGCGGCGGTTCGTGGGGTCTGCAGTGCTGACGGTGTCAAGTGGAGTGCTTGGAGTCCTCTGGAAGCACTAGGAGCATATATCGACGGAGGTACCCGGTCGGGGTGCTAGGCGATCCGTTACACATATAGTGCACCAGCACTATATATCTGCTAGTCCAGAAATACAGCTTTTTTGCTGACTGTGTTTAAAAAAAAAAAAAATTCATATAGTGCACCAGCACTATCTATCTGCATGTCTGCTAGACCAGAAATACATTTTTTTTTCATATACTGATCATCTTTGATTACACGTGCATAGGTGACAGTCACATTTAGGCCACAAATACGGCCATTTGTTTACTGCGGTTGAAATAAACCGTGTGTTTATATACTGCTCATTTTGAATTTAACGTACATAGAATACAGTCACGTTTAGGCCACAAATACGGCCATTCGTTTACTGCGGTTTAGATAAACCGTGTATTCATATTCTGCTCATTTAGAATTTAACGTACATAGAATACAGTCACATTTAGGCCACAAATACGGCCATTCGTTTAGTGCGGTTGAAATAAATCGTGTGTACATATACTGGTCATCTTTGATTACACGTGCATAGTGTCAGTCACATTTAGGCCAAAAATATGGCCATTCGTTTTCTGCGGTTGAAATAAACCGTGTGTTCATATACTGGTCATCTTTGATTACACGTGCATAGGTGACAGTCACATTTAGGCCACAAATACGGACATTCGTTTACTGCGGTTTAAATACACCGTGTGTTCATATACTGCTCATTTTGAATTTAACGTACATAGAATACAGTCACATTTAGGCCACAAATACGGCCATTCGTTTACTGCGGTTGAAATAAACCGTGTGTTCATATACTGCTCATTTTGAATTTAACGTACATAGAATACAGTCACATTTAGGCCACAAATACGGCCATTCGTTTACTGCGGTTTAAATAAACCGTATGTTCATATACTGCTCATTTTGAATTTAACGTACATAGAATACAGTCACATTTAGGCCACAAATACGGCCATTCGTTTACTGCGGTTGAAATAAACCGTGTGTTCATATACTGGTCATCTTTGATTACACGTGCATAGGTGACAGTCACATTTAGGCCACAAATACGGTCATTCATTTACTGCGGTTGAAATAAACCGTGTGTTCATATACTGTTCATTTTGAATTTAACGTACATAGAATATAGTCACATTTAGGCCACAAATATGGCCATTCGTTTACTGAGGTTGAAATAAACCGTGTGTTCATATACTGGTCATCTTTGATTACACGTGCATAGGTGATAGTCACATTTAGGCCACAAATACGGCCATTCGTTTATTGCGGTTGAAATAAACCGTGTGTTCATATACTGCTCATTTTGAATTTAACGTACATAGAATACAGTCACCTTTTGGCCACAAATACGGCCATTCGTTTACTGCGGTTTAAATAAACCATGTGTTTATATACTGATCATTTTCGATTTAACGTACATCGAATACGGTCACATTTAGGCCACAAATACCGCTGTCATATAGAGTTTTAATTTTTTTTATTTAGTGCAATACCCTACATCAGGGTTTATATTGGCGGTTAATTATTTTTAACATACTTAACCAATTTTTACTTTGCTTTGTGAACGCTAACTATGAGGCAAACATCTAATAAGGGACGCGGTCATGGTCACGGTGGTGGTGTTGGTGGAGCCTCTGGTGCAGGGAGAGGACGTGGCCGTTCTGCCACAGCTACACGTCTTACTGAACCTACTACCTCAGGTCCCAGTAGCCGCCAGAATCTACAGCGATATTTGGTCGGGCCTAATGCCGTTCTAAGGATGGTAAGGCCTGAGCAAATGCAGGTGCTAGTCAATTCGGTGGCCGACAGTGGATCCAGCACATTCACATTATCTCCCACCCAGTCTTCTGCAGAAAGCGCACAGGTGGCACCTGAAACCCATGCCCATCAGTCTGTCACATCACCCCTGTGCATATCGGGGAACATGTCTGAGCCTCAAGTCATGCACCAGTCTCTTATGCTGTTTGAAGACTCTTCTGGCAGGGTTTCCCAAGGGCGTCCACCTAGCCCTTCCCCAGGGGTGGAAGACATAGAATGCACTGATGCACAACCACTTATGTTTCATCAGAAACAAATGAAGAGGGAGCTCATAATACCAAAAGTATATAAATTTTATTGAAGCATGTTAAAAATACCAAAAAAAGGAATAAGGTAGGTACATAAGATGCCGTGAGGCAAGGTGATGAGAGCGGAGAACAAAAAGAGCGCCACCCTGGGAAGAAAAACACACGGATATAGAGATGGAAAAATGTAGTATATAGTGATATATAACATGGGAATAGAAAATATTGGGTACAGTGCCCAACCCATGAGATGGGTAAATAGATGATAAAACCATATGATATCAGGTAAAGCAAGGTCAACTCATGCACCCCCACTGGCAACAGATGCAAACGCATAAAGGTGGAAGTATGTTGCATAGAAAGCAAAGTGCAAGTGGACAAAAGGTGACCACACAGCCAGCGGGGGGCAATAGAGGACCAAAGCTTACCTGGAAAGACCGTGTGCAACGAGACCCAGGGTGGCGCTACCCCAACGCGCGTTTCGGCGTGCCTTCGTCGACGAAGGCACGCCGAAACGCGCGTTGGGGTAGCGCCACCCTGGGTCTCGTTGCACACGGTCTTTCCAGGTAAGCTTTGGTCCTCTATTGCCCCCCGCTGGCTGTGTGGTCACCTTTTGTCCACTTGCACTTTGCTTTCTATGCAACATACTTCCACCTTTATGCGTTTGCATCTGTTGCTAGTGGGGGTGCATGAGTTGACCTTGCTTTACCTGATATCATATGGTTTTATCATCTATTTACCCATCTCATGGGTTGGGCACTGTACCCAATATTTTCTATTCCCATGTTATATATCACTATATACTACATTTTTCCATCTCTATATCCGTGTGTTTTTCTTCCCAGGGTGGCGCTCTTTTTGTTCTCCGCTCTCATCACCTTGCCTCACGGCATCTTATGTACCTACCTTATTCCTTTTTTTGGTATTTTTAACATGCTTCAATAAAATTTATATACTTTTGGTATTATGAGCTCCCTCTTCATTTGTTTCTGCTGTTTCACTCGGGAGCTTTTACCGAGTTATACTTTAGGCGTATCCCCTGTTGCCATTTTGGGTGGGCACTGTTCCTCACTCGCCCTGGGGATACCCTGGGTCATTTTTGTTTACCCACTTATGTTTCATGATGAGGACATGGGAATACCACCTCAGCACGTCTCTGATGATGACGAAACACAAGTGCCAACTGCGTCGTCTTTCTGCAGTGTGCAGACCGAAAAGGAGGTCAGGGAGGAAGACTGGGTGGAAGACGATGCAGGGGACGATGAGGTCCTAGACTCCACATAGAATGAAGGTCATGCCACTGGCTTTCAGAGTTCGGAGGAAGAGGCAGTGGTGAGACCGAGCCAACAGCGTAGCAAAAGCGGGAGCAGGGTGCAAAAGCAGAGCAGCCATCGCCAAAACAGTTCGTCTGCTACTGGCAACAGCCACCAGGGACCGAGCACACCAAAGGCAGCATCATTCTTTGCCTCATGTTGCCTCCTCTTCCTACTCAGCTTCCTCCTCCTCTTCTACCACCTCCTCATGCGGTCAGCAACAGACCTTCACCACCAACTTCAGCACAGCCAGGGGTAAACGTCAGCAGGCCGTTCTGAAACTGATGTGTTTAGGGGACAGGCCCCACACCGCGCAGGAGTTGTGGCGAGGTATAGAACAACAGACCGACGAGTGGTTGCTGCCAGTGAGCCTCAAGCCCGGCCTGGTGGTGTGCGATAATGGGTGAAATCTCGTTGCAGCTCTGGGACTAGCCGGTTTGACGCACATCCCTTGCCTGGCGCATGTGCTTAATTTGGTGGTGCAGAAATTCATTCACAACTACCGCGACATGTCAGAGCTGCTGCGTAAAGTGCGGGCGGTCTGTGCGCACTTCCAGCGTTCTCATCCAGCCGCCGCTCGGCTGTCTGCTCTACAGCGTAACTTCGGCCTTCCCGCTCACCGCCTCATATGTGATGTGCCCACCAGGTGGAACTCCACTTTGCACATGCTGGAGAGACTGTGCGAGCAGCAGCAGACCATAGTGGAGTTTCAGTTGCAGCACGCACGGGTGAGTCGCACTGCGGAACAGCACCACTTCACCACCAATGACTGGGCCTCCATGCGAGACCTGTGTGCCCTGTTGCACTGTTTCGAGTACTCCACCAACATGGCCAGTGGCGATGACGCCGTTATTAGCCTTACAATACCACTTGTATGTCTCCTTGAGAAAACACTTAGGGCGATGATGGAAGAGGATGTGGACCAGGACGAGGAAGAGGGGTCATCTCTAACACTTTCAGGCCAGTCTTTTAGAAGTGGCTCAGAAAGAGGATTTTTGCAACAGCAGAGGCCAGGTAGAAATTTGGCCAGCCAGGGCTTACTACTGGAGGAGGAGGAGGATGGGGATGAAGCATGTTCACAGCGGGGTGGCATCCAACGCAGCTCGGGCCCATCACTGGTGCGTGGCTGGGGGGATACGGAGGACGCAGACGATACGCCTCCCACAGAGGACAGCTTGTCCTTACCTCTGGGCAGCCTGGCACACATGAGCGACTACACGCTGCAGTGCCTGCGCAACGACTGCAGAGTTTCCCACATTTTAACGTGTGCTGACTACTGGGTGACAATGTGCCGTCCTTAATTCCCTCACTGGAGCGTGATCGGAAGATGCGCGACTACATGCGCACGTTGGTAGACGCTCTCCTGAGAGCATTCCCGACTGACGCCGGGGAACAAGTGGAAGCACAAGGCGAAGGCAGGGGAGGAGGAAGAGGTCGCCATCGCAGCTGTGTCAGCGCCAGCACCCCAGAAGGCAGGGTTAACATGGCCGACATGTGAAAAAACTGTGTCACCTCGCCGCAACAACCGGCCCCAACTGCTGATATGGAGCGTGTTAGCAGGAGGCAGCATTTGAACAACATGGTGGAGCAGTATGTGTGCACACGCCTACACGTACTGACTGATGGTTCTGTCCCATTCAACTTCTGGGTCTCCAAATTGTCCACATGGCCAGAGCTTGCCCTGTATGCCTTGGAGGTGCTGGCCTGCCCTGCAGCCAGTGTACTCTCTGAACGTGTATTTAGCACGGCAGGAGGCGTCATTACAGACAGACGCAGCCGCCTGTCCACAGCCAACGTGGACAAGCGCACGTTCATTAAAATGAACCAGGCTTGGATCCCACAAGACTTGTCTGTACCTTGTGCAGAATAGACATTTATACCACCATCAAACATACATTCTTGTACTCAAGTCAAGTGCAATGATTCTTTGTTTTCTATTTTTTTTATTTGTCCCAATATTTTGGGGGCTACCTGCCCCAATAAAAAAAAATAAAAAAACATTGTTGGCTACCTCCTCCTCCTCTATTGCTGCCTCCACCTACAACACCACATTCACCGCCTCCTCAACCTCCGACTCCATATCCACCTCCTTCTCTGAGTTGCAGGTTAATAATTTGTAATTTTTTGTTATTTTATTTTAAGTTATTTCCCTATCCACATTTGTTTGCAGAGCAGTTGCCATGCTCTTAAGTACATTTTACTGCCTTTTACATCCCTCTAGCCTTTTCAAGGACTATTTTAGAGCCATTTTAATGCAAAAAAGTGCCAATTTTTTTTGTCATAAATTGAAAAAATTCTTATTTTCAATTGTCGGGTGACATTTTACCATTTTTGGCGTATACAAACCCCTGCTGTGCCTGGGTGACAGGGGCCTAAATCTCTAAAAATCGTCTGTTCTATTGCTAGGTGACATGAACCCCCTTTTGCCGTGAATGAACCCCTGCTGTGCCTGGGTGACAGGGGCCTAAATCGCTCAAAATCCTCTGTTCTATTGCTGGGTGACATGAACCCCCTTTTGCCGTGAATGAACCCCTGCTGTGCCTGGGTGACAGGGGCCTAAATCTCTCTAAATCGTCTGTTCTATTGCTGGGTGACATGAACCCCCTTTTGCCGTGAATGAACCCCTGCTGTGCCTGGTTGACAGGGGCCAAAATCTCTCAAAATCGTCTGTTCTATTGCTGGGTGACATGAACCCCCTTTTGCCGTGAATGAACCCCTGCTCTGCATTGCTGACAGGGAACTAAATTTAGTGAAAACATCTGTTACATTTGTTTGCAGAACAATTGCCATGCTCTTAAGCACATTTTGATGCCTTTTGCAGCCCTCTAGCCCTTTCCAGGACTATTATAGAGCCATTTTAGTGGCCAAAAGTTTGGGTCCCCATTGACTTCAATAGGGTTCGGGTTCGGGTTCCGGGTCAAGTTCGGGTCCCGAACCCGAACCCGAACTTTTTTTTCAAGTTCGGCCGAACCCAAACATCCAGGTGTCCGCTCAACTCTATTCGTGACCCATATCCGCTTCCTCTGATCCCAGACCTGTTTAACCAGATTGTTGGGGCTAACGTTTTTTCTAAGTTGGATTTAGGAGGGGCATACAACCTAGTCAGGGTCAGGGAAGAGGACGAATGGAAGACAGCCTTCAATACCCCTGAGGGTCATTTCGAGAATTTGGTTATGCCCTTTGGTTTGATGAATGCTCCGGCCGTCTTCCAATATTTTGTGAACAGCATTTTTTATCATTTAATGGGAAAATTTGTTCTGGTGTATCTAGATGACATTTTGATTTTTTCTCTTGATTTCAAGACTCATCGGGACCACCTACGTCAGGTCTTGCTGATTCTGTGGGAGAATAAATTGTATGCTAAACTGGAAAAATGTGTGTTTGCGGTTCCGGAGATTCAATTTCTTAATTTTCTTCTCTCCGCTTCTGGTTTTCGCATGGACCCTGAGAAGGTCCGCGCTGTGCTTGATTGGGAGCTTTCTGAGAATCAGAAGGCACTGATGCGGTTTTTGGGTTTTGCCAATTATTACAGAAAGTTAATTATGAATTATTCCTCTGTTGTTAAGCCACTCACTGATATGACTAAAAAGGGGGTGGATTTTTCCTCCTGGTCGGTAGATGCGCTTAAAGCCTTTTCTAGTATCAAAGAGAGTTTTGCTTCCGCTCCCATTTTGGTACAACCTGATGTCTCTCTACCTTTTATTGTTGAGGTGGACGCTTCTGAGGTGGGTGTGGGTGCGGTCTTATCTCAGGGTCCCTCTCCTGCCAAATGGCGACCGTGTGCCTTTTTCTCAAGGAAACTCTCCTCTGCAGAGAGAAAATATGATGTGGGAGATAGGGAGTTGTTGGCCATCAAATTAGCTTTTGAGGAATGGTGCCATTGGTTAGAGGGAGCCAGACACCCTATTACCATGTTTACGGACCATAAGAATCTGGCCTACTTGGAATCGGCCAAGCGTCTGAACCCGAGACAGGCCAGATGGTCTTTGTTCCTTTCTAGGTTTCATTTTGTTGTCACGTTCCGCCCTGGGGTTAAAAATGTAAAGGCGGATGTCCTGTCACGTTGTTTTCCGGGAGGGGGGAACTTTGAAGACCCGGGTCCCATTTTGGCTGAAGGGGTGGTCGTCTCTGCTCTTTATCCTGATTTGGAGGCAGAGGTTCAGGCAGCCCAGGCTCCTGATCTTTGTCCTCCTGGGAGGTTGTTTGTGCCTCTCGCTTTACGACACAAGGTTTTTAAGGAGCACCACGATACTGTCCTTGCTGGGCACCCGGCTCTGAGATTCTGGTGGCCGGCTCTTCGTAAGATGGTTGAGGGTTTTGTGGCAGCCTGCGAGACCTGCGCTCATGCCAAGGTCCCTCATTCACGGCCATCGGGTTCTCTCCTCCCGTTACCCATCCCTTCCCGTCCTTGGACGCATCTGTCCATGGACTTCATTACGGACCTGCCTCGTTCCTTGGGGAAGACTGTGATTCTGGTGGTAGTGGACCGTTTTAGCAAAATGGCGCATTTCATTCCCTTTCCTGAAGCTAAGATGTTGGAACAAGCGTTTGTTGATCACATTGTTAAATTGCATGGCATTCCTTCAGACATAGTTTCTGATAGGGGCACGCAATTTGTTTCCAGATTCTGGAAGGCCTTCTGTTCTCGCTTGGGGAATCGGTTGTCATTCTCTTCTGCTTTTCACCCGCAGTCGAATGGTCAGACCGAACGCGTCAATCAGAATCTGGAGACATATCTGCGCTGTTTTGTGGCGGAGAATCAGGAGGATTGGTATTCTTTTTTGTCCCTTGCTGAGTTTGCTTTAAATAACCGTCGCCAGGAGTCCTCTGATAAGTCACAATTTTTTGGTGCATATGGGTTTCATCCGCAGTTTGGGACATTCTCTGGAGAGGGGTCTTCTGGTTTACCTGATGAGGAGAGATTTTCCTCGTCTTTGTCATTTATTTGGCAAAAGATTCAGGGTAATCTGAAGGGGATGAGTGAGAGATATAAGCGTGTGGCGGATAAGAGACGTGTGCCTGGTCCGGACCTAAATGTGGGTGATCTGGTGTGGTTGTCTACAAAGAATATCAAACTGAAGGTTCCCTCCTGGAAGTTGGGTCCTAAGTTTATTGGGCCTTACAAAATCTTGTCCGTCATCAATCCCGTTGCCTTCTGTCTTGATCTTCCTCAGACCTGGAAGATCCATAATGTTTTTCACAGGTCCCTATTAAAACCTTATGTCCAACCCACCTCTTTGCCTCCTCCTCCGATTGTTGTTGATGGTAATCTTGAATTTCAGGTCTCTAGGATTGTGGATTCTCGCATTATCCGCGGTTCTCTCCAGTACCTCGTTCATTGGGAGGGTTATGGTCCTGAAGAGAGGATATGGGTCCCAGTGGCGGACATTAAGGCCACTCGTCTCATCAGGGCTTTCCATAGGTCTCATCCTGAGAAGGTGGGCTCTGAGTGTCCGGAGTCCACCGCCATTTCTGTGAGAAGGTCTGGCAGACGTCCTTCTCTACCTCTTGCATGAATATTCTTTGTTTTGGTTTCATTTTGTCATCTCCTTTCCTTCTCCCAGGTGTCACCTATTTAGATTAATTGTCTCCCTTTATATTCCCTCCCATACTGCCTCACTTTGCGGTTTATACTACTTTCTGGATGAAGTGCTGCTGCTGTTTACTCAGATAAGTCTTTTCATGTATTGTGTTTCCTTGCTGGCTTGATTCTAGGTGACCCTGACTCCGTCCGTATTAAGTGCAGGGAGCCGGTGGTCGTGTCCCCTCACTATTATAGGGTTTTCAGGTGTCACACAGGCTTAGGTACGTGGACATGCAATCGTCTACCATTAAGACCCTTGCATGGGCATAGCAGTCAGGGAGAGCTCTTAGGGTTTTAGGGCTCACCTATATGCTCCTTAGTTTGGGATCAAGCCAGTCGGACGTTTATTCATAAGTTCCAGCTATCTGCAACATCATCCGTGACAGTGCGGTGCTCCAAGCTGGCCCCACCTCCTTCCTCATGCGCTGCTGCTACTGGAAGAGGAGAACATGTGCAGCGCGGCAAAAGAGGGGAAAAGAGGAGGGGACGGCATCTTCTTAGACCTAGTCCCCTAGCCAAAGTGTTGAAGTGGCGTCCGAGATCCCCAAGGGCCAAGCCAAGTAGTTGTAAATTTTCATGTGGAATATGTTTGTTATACACATATAGCATACACTGTGCAACACAATATACAGTATACCTCTACACTGTACAGCATGGCGCAGGGGTTATATTGTCTGGCATGGTGTTACCTACATACATTTGCTGTACAGTATACATTATAATCTTTGCTCCATGCTGTACAATATACAGTATAATCCCTGTACCTTGCTGTACAGTATACATTAGAATCCATACACCATGCCGTACAATATACAGTATAGTTCATTCACCATGCTGTACAGTATACATTATAATCCATACACCATGCCGTACAATATACAGTATAGTTCATACACCATACCGTACAATATACAGTATAACACCTACACTGTGGGGTTATTGTGTATATTGTACGGCATGGTTTATGGATTATAATGTATATTGTACGGCATGGTGCAGGGATTATAATGTATACTGTACAGCATGGTGCATGGATTATAATGTATACTGTACAGCATGGTGCATGGATTATAATGTATACTGTACAGCATGGTGCATGGATTATAAGCATTATACAGCATGGTGTAGCGGTTATAATGTATACTTTGCAGTATGGTGTATGAACTATACTGTATATTATACAGCATGGTGCAGGGATTATAATGTATATTGTACAGCATGGTGTATGGATTATAATGTACATCATATTGCATGGTGTAGGGTTAAGGGTCCATTCACACGTTTTGTATATTGTACAGCATGGTGTTTGAACTATAGTGTATATTGTACGGCATGGGGCAGGGATTATAATGCATTCTGTACTGCATGGTGTTGGGATTATACTGTATATTGTACAGCATGGTGTATGGATTATAATGTATATTACACATCATGGTGTAGGGGTTATACTGTATATTGTACATCATGGTGTATTAACAATACTATATATTGTACGGCATGGTGCAGGGATTCTAATGTATTCTGTACAGCATGGTGAAGGGATTATACTGTATATTACACAGCATGGTGCAGGAATTATACTGTATTGTACAGGATGGTGCAGGGTTACACTGTATGCTCTTTGATGTGACAAATATCCTAGGTTTTCCTATCGCCCACCTTTGATGGTGCTGTGCCCAGCTCTGAGCTGACCCCGCTCAGCAGCTGCCAAGGCTTAGAGGGAGCACTGGCTGTCACCCCCACCCCTTTGATCACTACAGAAAAGTAGCACCGCATGGGTTGTCCCCTAAACAGCAGTCAGACCCCCATCCCCACCAATCAAACATTGCTGCTATACCCTAGTGCAGGAATGCTCAACCTGCGGTCTTCCAGCTGTTGTAAAACTACAACTCCCACTATGCCCTTCTGTAGGATGATAGCTGTAGGCTGTTAGGGAATGATGGGAGTTGTAGTTTTGAAACAGCTGGAGTTCCGCAGGTTGAGCATGCCTGCCCTAAGGAGAAATGCCACCCATGTTGTAATAAGACGACAACCACTTAATAATGGTGTAGCTTTCCTATACTACAATATATGTCCAGACATCTATAACCACCACCATATGAAATATGAGCTCAGTGTAACTCACCCAGCAGACAGGACGGCCACATTAGGTACAGAAGTATGAGAAATATGGAGGCCCTCATTGTGGATATCTCATTGATCTTTCCACCTCTTAAAGTAACAGTGTAGATATAAGCGCACCAAGCGCGTCCAATTACTGATAACTATAAAACTGTGGTCTCTATATAATAAAGGAATATTCTGTCCCATGAGACATTGAAGTGAACAGCCCCTCCTAGTCTTAACTGCATTCACAGGTTCATTTCTGCTGAAGAGTATTACACAATTCTGTATGTATGGGAAACGCCTCTCGGCCAGTTCAAGAGTATTTATATTTTTAGAATTATTTCATAATTTGTTGTCTGATTCATTTTTCAGTTTAAAGCAGTTTTCCAACACTAACAAAATTTAGTTTTGAGCGAATCAAAGTATTAGAAGTGGACTTTGATCCGAATTTCAGGAAAAATTCCATTACGCGCAAAGCCAAATTTCCTCCCTCTTTGCGGTAACGAATCGTTTTTCCCCTGAAATGGTGGTAAAAAAAAACATACTCACCTTATCCATTTGCCTGCAAAATCTTGATTGCTGTGACGTATGACATCATCACTCCTGCCTGCATGATCACGTAACCGCGCGAGATTTCGCACGGTGTCTTCAATCATGACAGGCGCGAGATTTCGCTCACCCCTTAACCTCCCCCTTCCCAACCCAATAATGACAGACACAGCAAGTGGATTTATTGGCCACAGCAGCCTATTTATTAATAATACAAAAATACAATAAATACCATAAATATACAGTAGGGCAAAAAAGTATTTAGTCTCACACTTAAAAAGATGAGAGAAGCCTGTAATTTTCATCATAGGTACACTTCAACTATGAGAGACAGAATGGGAGGAAAGAATACAGGAAATCACATTGTAGGATTTCGAATGAATTAATTGGTAAATTCCTCGGTAAAATAAGTATTTGGTCACCTACACACATGCAAGATTTCTGGCTCTCACAGACCTGTATCTTCTTCTTTAAGAGGCTCCTCTGTCCTCCACTCGTTACCTGTATTAATGGCACCTGTTTGAACTTTTTATCAGTATAAAAGACACTTGTCCACAACCTCAAACTCCATTATGGCCAAGACCAAAGAGCTGTCGAAGGACACCAGAAACAAAATTGTAGACATGCACCAGGCTGGGAAGACTGAATATGCAATAGGCAAGCAGCTTGGTGTGAAGAAATCAACTGTGGTAGCAATTATTAGAAAATGGAAGACATACAAGACCACTGATAATCTCCCTCGATCTGGGGCTCCACGAAAGATCTCACCCCATGGGGTCAAAATGATCACAAGAACGGTGAGCAAAAATCCAAAAACCACACGGGGGGACATAGTGAATGACCTGCAGAGAGCTGGGACCAAAGTAACAAAGGCTACCATCAGTAACACACTACGCTGCCAGGGACTCAAATCCTGCAGTGCAAGAAGTGCCCCCCTGCTTAAGCCAGTACAGGTCCGGGCCCGTCTGAAGTTTGCTAGAGAGCATTTGGATGATCCAGAGGAGGATTGGGAGAATGTCATTTGGTCAGATGAAACCAAAGTAGAACTTTTTGGTAAAAACTCAACTCGTCGTGTTTGGAGGAGAAAGAATGCTGAGTTGCATCCAACGATACTGTGAAGCATGGGGGTGGAAACATCATGCTTTGGGGCTGTTTTTCTGCAAAGGGACCAAGACGACTGATTCATGTAAAGGAAAGAATTAATGGGGACATGTATTGTGAGATTTTGAGTCAAAACCTCCTTCCATCAGCAAGGGCATTGAAGATGAAACATGGCTGGGTTTCAGCATGACAATGATCCCAAACACACCGCCCGGGCAACGAAAGAGTGGCTTCGTAAGAAGCATTTCAAGGTCCTGAAGTGGCCTTGACAGTCTCCATATCTCAACCCCATAGAAAACCTTTGGAGGGAGGTCAAAGTCGCAGCGACAGCCCCAAAACATCACTGCTCTAGAGGAGATCTGCATGAAGGAATGGGCCAAAATACCAGCAACAGTGTGTGAAAACTTTGTGAAGACTTACAAAATATTTTTGACCTCTGTCATTGCCAACAAAGGGTATATAACATAAGTATTGAGATGAACTTTTGTTATTAACCAAATACTTATTTTCCACCATCATTTGCAAATAAATTCTTAAAAAATCAGACAATGTGATTTTCTGGATTTTTTTTCTCATTATGTTTCTCATAGTTGAGGTATACCTATGATGAAAATGACAGGCCTCTCTCATCTTTTTAAGTGGGAGAACTTGCACAATTGGTGGCTGACTAAATACTGTTTTGCCCCACTGTAACTAACCCAAGGCCTTCCCATCTGAAGGCCCCCGCCCCAAGAACCTTACCAAGAACCTAGAGAAATGACAGCACGGGGAGGGTTCTTGAAGCCTCGTAAAATGACGTATAACTGCCCCGCCCTCAGTTACTTACCTCTAGCCGATAAACGCCAGCTCAGAGGCAGAAACCGGTAACCAAGGGCAACAAACGTTGGCCGCTACCCGCCATATCACACCCCAAAACCAATACCTGGGGAGTCCAGAGCCCCCTTTGGCTCCCTCCCTACCATGCTAGAGCCACCATAACCACCAACTGCAAGGACCCACCACCGCCCAGGCCGCAATGACAAGGCCCACCAACCAACCTCTGCCTGACCAAACTTCACTCCACTCGCAACCACCCCAGCCCTACCAACCAAGCTTTTAATGCCCCAGGACACCTGCATTAACCCAAGCAAAACCGCAGCCCAAAAGGGAGGGTGGGTGGGGGGCTGCTGTCACACTGCTTTCCCTACAAAATGGCCCCTTTTCCTGCCCTTGCTACCGCTTTTAATCCCTAAACCCCACCCCTAGCACCCTTCCCATCACTATTCCTCCTCCTTAACCCCTTACGTCCCAGGCTCCACTCCCTCCAAGCCCCTGTCATGCCAGGCCTCCACCCAGGCTTGCAGACCTAATTCCGGCCTGTACTAGATGGCTGCGGTGGGCCCTTTGCTGTCAAATGGATAAGGTAAGTTTTTTATTTATTTTTTTAACTGATTAACCCCGGAAAGCGCTCATTTTTTCATCTCAGATGCCGCAATCGTCATGAAGCTAATTTCTTCACAAAATTCGGCAATGTAGCTGAATCAAATTTTTCATACCTTCGCTCATCTCTAGACAAATTATTTAGAAAGTAGTTATATAGTAGAAAATGGAGTCAAACTCACCATACTGATCCCTCGCCGCTCTGGTTCCAAGGCTTCCTGGGGTGCCCCTTCTGTCTCTACTTCCTAGTCCCTATCGACACATACATATGACCGCCAGAGACATCATTGACTGTAGTGGGTCACCGCTGTGACTTGTTTGCCTTCAGTGGTCACATGTTATCTCTGATCCTGGCTGTAACGACAGGAGGATGGCTCCATGATTGGCATGCATGTCCTAATCATTGGGTCTGGATTTTTTCCCTATTATTCTACTTCACTTACAAGTAAATTATTTGCTTTGGAGAAATATCACTTCTACCAAAAACAGTGATTTATCAGGTAATTGATGTTGGACTGCTGTTTTTTTATAACACTACTGTACAGTAAACAATTTTGCGCTCTCATCATTATTGACACTTTGACCTGAATTCTGTGTCCTGTTCTTTTGAGAGGACCACTCCAATAAGAGATAATTTTTCTGTGCCAATTTGGATGCTCAGCTTCTGGAAAACTGCCTTGTCCCTCTCTGCTAAGGCCTTGTTCACATTTCCATGTCAGTGTCACGTCCGTAAAAAAAAGCATATATGTTTCATCCGTGAAGGATCCACGGTTGGTCCGTTTTTACCATCCATGTGTCATCCGTAATTCACTTACTGCTCAGCTGAAAATTCATTTCCAAAGAATCTCCTATTAGTCTTCAGTGAAAAACGGACACAACACGGATATGCAAGAACAGAAAGGACAGGCACTCACTGAAATCGTCTGCAAAACTCTTGTTTATTGTCACATAATCCAATATCCTGAGACGCGTTTCGACACTCGCAGGTGTCTTTGTCAAACAACAATACACATGTTACAAAAAACCACCATTAAATAGCCCAGCCCTTCATTAAGGTGTGCACATCACATGATCGTGATGTCATAAGACACACCGCCTAAAAACAGGTGTAGACACACACTTTAAACAAATATTCATTTAAATAAAATACTAAATCTCAGCTTGAATATGGTCTTCTCCTGTTCGTATCCATAAGTTGCCACACAACATCGCATCATCTCACCTACAGAGAAGCATGCATCAATATGACCATCATAGAATTCATCCATATTTTCATACGAATATTGGTAGCAGCTCAATTCGATCATCTTAAATCGCAAAACCACATAAAAAAACATGAAAACTTTATTAAAAGAAAAACTGTTGAAAAAAACTAAAGAAAAAACCATCTATACAAAAAACTATCCTTTCATAAAAAGCTGTTGAATTCATAGTCACGGTTCAGACCCATAGGTTCCAAAGTTTGGAGCCTATGGATCCAATAAGCCTCCCTTTTTCTCAATATAAAGGTTCTGTCACCGCCTCTCCTAAGTTGTTTAACCCCTTCAATGATCTGAAATCGCAACTGCGATATATTGTGTCTCGCTTGATGAAAATGGTATGGTATTGGTAGTAGCAGATTAGCCTTCCTGATCGTAGACTTGTGCTTACTGAATCGATCTTTCGTTCTTGTGGACGTTTCCCCTACATACAAAAGACCTCATGGACATTTGAAAATGTATACAACGTAATTACTATCGCATGTAAAGAAGCCCCTAATAGGGATATGTTCCCCTGATCTAGGATGGGTGATGTAAGGGCTTTTGATGACACTCGAGCAGTGTACACACCCGAGGCATCGAAAAGTACCCTGTCTTGGAGACGCCCTTACGATTTTGTCGCAAATATTTTTTGTTCTTTTGTAACATATCATCGGCCGTTGTTGGAATTCCTCTATCAGAGGATACGATTCACTGATTATATGCCAATGCTTATTCACAATAGTGCGAACTTTCTGTATCCATGGATGATACTTTACCACTAAAGGGATAAACAGCTTTTTTATTTTTCCATCTTTAGTCTGTGGGATTTTATTTTTTTGTTGTTTAAGTAAATGTGAGGGATATCCTCTTTCTGCAAACCTAGCCGACATTTCATTTAATCTGATCTCACATTGTTCGGGATCCCCTACAATACGTCTCACCCCTTGATATTGAGAATATGGTAATGCCCTTTTTGTATTAGGGCTCTTTCACACCTGCGTTCTTTTCTTCCGGCATAGAGTTCCGTCGTCGGGGCTCTATGCCGGAAGAATCCTGATCAGTTTTATCCTAATGCATTCTGAATGGAGTGAAATCCGTTCAGGATGCATCAGGATGTCTTCAGTTCCGGAACGGAACGTTTTTTGGCCGGAGAAAATACAGCAGCATGCTGCGCTTTTTGCTCCGGCCAAAAATCCTGAACACTTGCCGCAAGGCCGGATCCGGAATTAATGCCCATTGAAAGGCATTGATCCGGATCCGGCCTTAAGCTAAACGTCGTTTCGGCGCATTGCCGGATCCGACGTTTAGCTTTTTCTGAATGGTTACCATGGCTGCCGGGACGCTAAAGTCCTGGCAGCCATGGTAAAGTGTAGCGGGGAGTGGGGGAGCAGCATACTTACCGTCCGTGCGGCTCTCGGGGCGCTCCAGAGTGACGTCAGGGCGCCCCAAGCGCATGGATCACGTGATCGCATGGCACGTCATCCATGCGCATGGGGCGCTCTGACATCATTCTGGAGCGCCCCGGGGAGCCGCACGGACTGTAAGTATACCGCTCCCCCGCTCCCCACTACTACTACGGCAACCAGGACTTTAATAGCGTCCTGGCTGCCATAGTAACACTGAAAGCATTTTGAAGACGGATCCGTCTTCAAATGCTTTCAGTACACTTGCGTTTTTCCGGATCCGGGGTGTAATTCCGGCAAGTGGAGTACACGCCGGATCCGGACAACGCAAGTGTGAAAGAGGCCTTAGTGGGGTAATTGCTGGTATAAAACAATATACTATTACGATCTGTGTCCTTTGTATATAAATCAGTTACAATCCTATTCTCTGCACTTTTAATCACCCACGTTTCCAGGAAGGAGATCCTGCTACCATCAAATTGTAAAGTAAATTGAAGTTCAGGCCACACCGAATTAATGGACTCAGAAAATCGCTTAAGGGTCGATATGTCGCACCGCAATATGCAAAACACATCGTCAATAAATCGACGCCAAAAAATGCAATACTGTATATATAATGGATGCGAATAAATAAAATTGCGTTCAAATCGCGCCATATAACAATTTGCATATGGCGGTGCGACATTCGACCCCATCGCGGTCCCGCATTGCTGTTGGTAAAACGTGTCTTGGAACAAAAAATTATTCTGTTCCAATACTATAGTAAGGAGTGAAACAAAAAAATCCCTTTCTTCCTTTTTGTATGTGCTACCCTCTAGTATATCCCGCACTGCATCCAAACCTTTCGTATGTGTGATCGACGTGTAAAGGATACGAACAGGAGAAGACCATATTCAAGCTGAGATTTATTATTTTGTTTAAATGAATATTTGTTTAAAGTGCGTGTCTCCACCTGTTTTTAGGAGGTGTGTTTTTATGTGCACACCTTAATAAAGGGCTGGGCTATTTAATGGTGTTTTTTTGTAATATGTGTATTGTTGTTTAACAAAGACACCTGCGAGTGTCGAAACGCGTCACAGGATATTGGATTATGTGACAATAAACAAGAGAGGATTTGCAGACGATTTCAGCGAGTGCCGGTCTTTTCTGTTCTTGCTTTATAGGATGCCAATCCTAGGACGCGAGCACCACAAACTACCTAACCAGCAGTGCCAACCTATTGCACTCTGTATGTAACATTTGGATTCAGGTGTGAGCACGCTTTAAACACATCAAGGTTTCCAAAATGAATACCTTTGCATATAATGAAGAACAGGCACGTGAAATCATATCACAGGTCAGATTTCCTGAAGATACAACCTAGTGAATTCAGGAGCAAAGATCTAGAGAGAGAATCGAAATACCTGATCTCCCTGGAGCTACATGCGGCCACATTAGCCAAATATCATCGTAAACAACAAATACAGCGGGGATTACGGGTTAATCTTCGACTCACATTATTTGGTGAGAACTTGAATTATTGTACCCGATTTGCGAACATATTGAATAAATGTTCATTGGATTTCATAGTGTTAACCATCGAACATCTGACAGCGTCTATCAACAGGTGCAAATCAACGATTTCCTCCATCGAAACACAGTTGAAAGACTGTCTCAAGTTAGAGGAATTGACTAGCCTGAAAGAGAAGATCGACCAACATTGTTCGAATTTACTTGGTAATATCGAAAGCACTAAACATGCGAAATTTATAAGAGATTCTGAGGATTATTCTGCAAAGCGGGTATACAGGTGGCAAGATTCCACAGGTGTGGCCATTCCACAAACACGTATGTTTGGCCGCAGGACCGGCTCTGCTTCTTCAGGTTCTGGTAGTGATTCTACTACTGGCCAACGTAACATTTTTTTAAGGCCGACGCAACAGACCAAGAAAGCAAACACCAGGAGAGTCGGCCGCCATTATCGGGGAAGCATATGCGCCCATAACGACCAGATCACAGGTACGCCAGAGACATTAGTTCTAAATATTTCTTCAAAGAATCCAACACAAATGGACATTTTACAGAAAGGTTTATCTTTTAGTCCTACGGACACTATTGATACATTTGATTTAGATGTGGATATGCAAACCGTAATATACAATTAAAAACACATTTCTCTGGCAATGCATATGCACCTGCGTCCTCTGAGGGGGCAAGTAGCGATATTTTAACCCTGAAAAAGTTTGATCTGAAAATAAAAAGTAAATATGTACCTCCGAAAATATATCATCCTGTCCATTTGTTAATGTTGTACAACGGGACTTGTCTATACTACTTGAGAGATTTAAACAGGGCGACTTATATATACATCATAATATCACAAAAGATGAGCAAAACGCCCTCTCCCAGTTAGTAGAAGACAAGTCCCTTGTTTTTAAACCTGCCGATAAGGGAGGGGCTTTAGTGATTCTCGATAAATCCTACTATGTCGCAGAGATTATGAAACAACTACAGAGTGGGGACACATATCGTGTCTTACAGTCAGATCCCACAGGAGATATTAAACGCATGCTCTTACAAGTTGTGAAACAATATAAAGAGAATGGAACGTTAGACACCAAATTGGGCGAAATTTTAATTAATCAACATCCGATCATACTGGTGTTTTTTTACTTTGCCTAAAGTTCATAAATCTATGACTCATCCACCAGGTCGCCCCATAGTGGCTGCTACCGATTCCATTCTCTCTCCCCCAGCTATACTCCTAGATAAGGTACTAACTCCCCTGATTAGAACAGCACCTTCATACTTGCGGGATACTCGAGGTAAAATCGATACAGCTTGATGCGGATTGCATCTTGGCTACATTCAACGTTTGTAGTCTTTACTCGTCGATCACACATACGAAAGGTTTGGATGCAGTGCGGGATATACTAGAGGGTAGCACATACAAAAAGGAAGAAAGGGATTTTTTGGTTTCACTCCTTACTATAGTATTGAAACAGAATTTTTTTTTGTTCCAAGACACGTTTCACTAACAGCAATGCGGGACCGCGATGGGGTCGAATGTCGCACCGCCATATGCAAATTGTTATATGCCGCGATTTGAACGCGATTTTATTTATTCGCATCCATTATATATACACAGTATTGCATTTTTTAGCGTTGATTTATCGACGATGTGTTTTGCATATGGCGGTGCGACATATCGACCCTTAAGCGATTTTCTGAGTCCATCAATTCGGTGTGGCCAGAACTTCAATTTACTTTACAATTTGATGGTAGCAGGATCTCCTTCCTGGAAACGTGGGTGATTAAAAGTGCAGAGAATAGGATTGTAACTGATTTATATACAAAGGACACAGATCGCAATAGTATATTGTTTTATACCAGCAATCACCCCACTAATACAAAAAGGGCATTACCATATTCTCAATATCAACGGGTGAGACGTATTGTGGGGGATCCCGAACAATGTGAGATCAGATTAAATGAAATGTCGGCTAGGTTTGCAGAAAGAGGATATCCCTCACATTTACTTAAACAACAAGAAAAATAAAATCCCACAGACTAAAGATGGAAAAATAAAAAAGCTGTTTATCCCTTTAGTGGTAAAGTATCATCCATGGATACAGAAAGTTTGCACTATTGTGAATAAGCATTGGCATATTATCAGTGAATCGTATCCTCTGATATAGGAATTCCAACAACGGCCGATGATATGTTACAAAAGAACAAAAAATATTCGCGATAAAATCGTAAGGGCCGATATTGGGAGTGATGCAAGGGAGTTGAAACAGAAAACGCTTGTGTCTCCAAGACAGGGTACTTTTCGATGCCTCGGGTGTGTACACTGCTCGAGTGTCATCAAAAGCCCTTACATCACCCATCCTAGATAAGGGAAACATATCCCTATTAGGGGCTTCTTTACATGCGATAGTAATTACGTTGTATACATTTTAAAATGTCCATGAGGTCTTTTGTATGTAGGGGAAACGTCCACAAGAATGAAAGATCGATTCAGTAAGCACAAGTCTACGATCAGAAAGGCTAATCTGCTGCTACCAATACCACACCATTTTCATCAAGCGATTTCAGATCATTGAAGGGGTTAAACAACCCAGGAGAGGCGGTGACAGAACCTTAATATTGAGAAAAAGTGCGGCTTATTGGATCCATAGGCTCCAAACTTTGGAACCTATGGGTCTGAACCGTGACTATGAATTAAGCTTTTTATAATAGGATAGTTTTTTGTATAGATGGTTTTTTCTTTAGTTTTTTTCAACAGTTTTTCTTTTAATAAAGTTTTCATGTTTTTTTATGTGGTTTTGCGATTTAAGATGATCGAATTGAGCTGCTACCAATATTCGTATGAAAATATGGATGAATTCTATGATGGTCATATTGATGCATGCTTCTCTGTAGGTGAGATGATGCGATGTTGTGTGGCAACTTATGGATACGAACAGGAGAAGACCATATTCAAGCTGAGATTTAGTATTTTGTTTAAATGAATATTTGTTTAAAGTGCGTGTCTCCACCTGTTTTTAGGAGGTGTGCCTTATGACATCACGATCATGTGATGTGCACACCTTAATGAAGGGCTGGGCTATTTAATGGTGGTTTTTTGTAACATGTGTATTGTTGTTTGACAAAGACATCTGCGAGTGTCGAAACGCGTCACAGGATATTGGATTATGTGACAATAAACAAGAGTTTTGCAGACGATTTCAGTGAGTGCCGGTCCTTTCTGTTCTTGCTTTATGGGATGCCAATCCTAGGACGCAAGCACCACAAACTACCTAACAAGCAGTGCCAACCTATTGGACTCTGAATACAACACGGATGTGCGTCAGTGATTTTCACGGACTCATAGTCTTAAATGGGCGTGCTGGGTCTGCATCAGTAGTGCATGTACCCGTGATTTTTTTTTACTGACCCACGGTCAGTAAAAAAATACTGAAATGTGAACAGACACATTAAAATCAATGGGTACGTGAGCAGTCCGCAGAAAATGCGGACTGAACACGTCAGTGAAAAACGGAAATGTGAACGAGGCCTTTGTATCCTCTTTTAGGTCGTCAATATCAGATCAGTGAAGGACCGACACCCCACACCCCCACGATCAGCTGTCATCAGCCATCAGCTCTGGCAGCAGAAGTCCATCCATTGTGTAGTGGACGTAGCTGGTAACTACAGCACTGCTCCTATTTACTTCACTGCAGTTACCAGCGCCGTCCGCTACGCAGTGGACAGAGTTGTGTAGTTCCAGTGCTGGAGCTGCAAGGTAAACGCTGATTAGGTGTGGGTCTGAGGTGTCGGACACCTGCCATTCTGATATTGATGGCCTATCCTGAAGATGGGCTACCATTATCCAAATCCTGGACAACCTTGTTAAAAAGACTGTAACCATTACTACCGTTCGTAACCGTCAAGCTTATATGTATGACCAGTAAATACTCTTGTTAAAAGTTTTAACAGTGTCTGACTGCATTTCTTCTATATCCTGGAAAGACACGCGTAACTCGGGGAAAAAAAGAACCTTCATAAGGTCAAACCCCTTACAAGCTCAAAGAGGTTATGCTGTACAGTATGGATTTACATGAAGAGCTTCTCCTTAATGTCTTTGGAACCCACTGAAGGAGGAAGTAGTGGTTTCCGCTTGTGTAAATAAATCATGTACTTTACTGAGTGCAGCATAAAATAGTGAGAGAAATGCTGATTTCAGCCGTGTGTCACTCATCAGCTAAAAGTAAGTGGCTGCTGAGAACCAGCATCATAATCATTGCAGCCCAGGCCTGGAAAAGAGTCAAATCTACTTGAGAAGAGTCCTGGTTATTCCTAATCTCCTGCTCTCTCCCCATCTGCTGATGATCGGCAGTTCTCTCCTAGACAGAAAGGGAGACAACTAGGTAGAAGTCTGTCAGTCATCAGCAGGTGGGCGAGGAGAGCAGGAGATTATGAATAACCAGGACTCTTCTCAGGTACATTTGACTCTTTTCAAGGCCTGGGCTGCAATGATTGTGATGTTGGTTCTTGGCAACCACTTACTTTCAACTTTTAAATGACAGACGGCTGAAATCAACTCACCTGTCTCTACTTTATGCTGCCGTTAGTATGGGCAGCATAAAGTTGATGACAGGTTCCCTTTAATACAACACATGGATTTTAGTAATTTTCAAAGTGTATGTACAGAACGGTATATCAGAAGATATAACATTAATGGAATTTCCATAGAATATGCTACAAATATCTAATTGTCGGTGGTCTCTTCTGGGAACCCCACTTTTAAGGAGAAGGGAGGTTCCCAAACCCTGGTTCTGTCAGGTGAGTAGTCTGAGATGTACAATCATTGTCCAAAAAACATACTGCACCAAGAAAGAGTTGTTGGAATGGAATGAAACTATGTTTCTATGTGGGAATGTAGTGATGAGATATGGAAGTGATTACAATATTAGAGCGAAAGGAGAAGTTTATTGGGGGAAACTCTACAATAGAAAGGAGGCTCTTGGACCCTGTTGGCCTGAGATAAGATATGGTTGGACATTTGCCCA